>NC_043003.1:41771708-41774001 GCF_006345805.1 Octopus sinensis | reverse complement strand
AATCTTGTTTAAATGTAAGATGTTAACTAGAAAATAAGAATAAAGATAATTACTATCATTGGAAATTTTATGTTCAAATGTTTAAATTATCCAAAGAGATCTTCCTGAATATCTCTTATTCTCCAATTTTAAGGTTCTAATTGCATGTCAGTGGATAATATTGCCAACGGATTTATTGTATGCGTAATATAATTGATTTCGTATATAATACTAAATAGTTTAATGCATATATAGTTTAATGTATTATATTGATTGCACGAATTTGTCAGACGTGAAACATATAGGCGAAACAAGTAGATTTAGTCTAAAATAAACATGTGTTGAATATATTATATATATATATATATATATATATATATATATATATACTAGATAGATATATAGATAGATAGATAGATAGATAGATAGATAGATAGATAGAGTAGATAGATAGATAGATAGATAGATAGATAGATAAGATATAAAAATGTGTATAACATATCTTCAGTAAATTAATTATGCATAATCGGGATTATTGCTAAGACTACAAGAAAACATTTATAAAGATCTCAAATTGAAGACCTCCTCCACTGCAGCAGCAAAATTGTTGTTAGCAATCAAATGAGTGCTGAAAATGATGGTAAGTTATTTCCCAAAAGAAAACATGTAATTCATTCCATTTCAAATATTTATATAAGCTGTCTTAAGTTTCTTTTAACTAATTAATTTGCCGCGCATTCCTCATCAAATGCAATAATATTAGCATTTTCATGAATGGCTTCAAAGATCAAACTATTACCAAGGAAATATGCTGTCTATTGTTTTATGGCATTCATTACTTATATTGGCAGAATGCCCTATGTTTCTAGCTGTGGGATGCATAAAATGCTGTGACGTTTAATACGATACTAAATTGCTGTAGTATAGTGTATTAAATGAAATTGCTTCAATTGGGGTTAGCATGCAGGTTAGAGATTTAGTTCACTGGTTATTGTGATAGCATCATTCAAAAAATTATTTATGACTTTTGAAAAGGGGTAAATGTTACCGCGCTAACAAATGCTATAACTGTGTGTAGAAATAGGGAGAGAGAGAGCGCGGAAGATCTGTGAGAGAGATGGAAGAGAGTGCGAGAAAGAGACAAATAACAACAGTTTAGGGCAAATGAGCACTTCCTGGAATACAAAATACACTATATATATATATATGTGTATATATATATATATATATATATATCTATATATATATATATATATATATAATATATATATATATTATATTACTAGCTGACCCCGTGCCGTCAAAAATTAAGGCTTATTGTAGTATTTATATATAAATAAGTTTAAAAACTAGTTTTTAGTTTGATAATTTTTTTTATAACCAATTGTTATATTTTTTTGTGAAAAATCTATCTGCAATTAACATCCCATGACTGCTTTATTCCTTCCAAAGTATTTTTAAGTTTTCCTTCTTTCTTGTACGGCTTAAGGCCACATAAAGCTGGCAGTGACTAAATACAGGTGCTAGCAAATAAATACCATCGTTTTCGAAGAGTCCTTTCTTTTCAGTTGCGCTCTCCATTATTGAAACCAACCTAAACTCACCCGACTCCAAGCCGCAAAAAGCAATCAATGACTTATAGTTGTTGTTGTAAAAAAAAAACCCTATTTAAATTATATTACATAAATTTCTTAATATAAATAAATTAAGCACATGTATGAACTGCTAAGTGTGTATTTATCATATTCTTTTCAACTGCAGTCATTTTATATTCTTGATACACTCAGGCAATAATTAATTTCTCTAATGAGGTTGTATATGTATATGTTTGTGTAGATTATGTGATTGCAATAATTATTTGTAACACGACAGATAAAGTATGGATGGTAAATCAAACTAATACACTTGCGAATGTTATCTAGTGGTTGTCTTTTACGATGTGACATCGATCATCGTTTGTTACATATACAAACCTTCACATACCTCCATTTTACATACACATATTCACACAGCTTCCTTATTCACATATCATCCCTTCCTTTCTCATTCATATTATGTGACGAAGAAAATCACAAGAGCATTATTATAATAGAAGATACCCGACGCTCTTTTTGCCACTTCCTCTCTCTCATTGGTCTTACTTTCTCCCACTCCCTCTCAGTCATGACAATTACTCTCACTACTTCTCCTTCACCGAATCATTATTTTCTCTCCTCTCACTTCATTTATACTCTTTTCTACTCTCTCCTGCTTGATTTTGGACAAACACATAACATATATAAAAACACTACGCTAATTATTATAGCAGGATATA
>NC_043003.1:41764208-41766708 GCF_006345805.1 Octopus sinensis | reverse complement strand
TTCTCACCTATATATATATATATATATATTATATATATATATATAGATATATATATATAAAGACATATATGTTAGTGCGTGCATATGCGTGCAAAATACAACTGTCATTATGTTTTTAGCATTTATCTGTTTCTTAATTTATTGATGTATTTTGTCTCATATTCATTTTTTTGTTTTCTATATTTCATATAAAATGTGCATTAAAAACGTTCCTGCATTGTCGTTTCATTGAAGTCTTAGAAATTGTTCCAACTAAAAGCCTGAAATATATTTTAAGTAGATTGTAAGAGGTCCATCATATCTATCTATCTATATTTCTGTTTGTCTATCTATCTAGCTATTTATATATATATCTGTCTACACACACATGCATATATATATACATATATATATATATATATATATATATATTATATATATATATACATACATATATATATATATATATACATAAATACATATATATATACATATATATATGTATTTTATATTTTTATATATATGCGTTGGTATATGAATATATACATACCGCAAACAAACACACACGCAGAGACACGCACACAAACACACGCACACACATATATATGCATAATCAGATCTAAGTACACCTGTATGCATACATGTTTATATACATAAAGCCATACGTATATATCAGAGAGCAATACGTTTGCATGTTTCTTGTGTTACGAGTATACGTACGTGCATGGGTCATTATGTAATTCGATATCTAGTATACCAATGATATTCGAAACGGGTAAAAAGAAACTATCGTTTAGATGTTGAATTCCACTGAGACTAAACGCAAAATTATATCATATCAATATCATACAAATATCATCTGATATGACATTACTATTCGATATGAATGTTTAAGTGAATATCCGCCATTTTGTGCTGATACTGCGATTAGTAAATGCAATTTGTTTTATTTTAAAATTATGTTTGCTATTTTGCCCTTTTGTCCGCCATGTATAATGCGTTATTCTTTGTGACCGTCTAAAAGCTGGTTACGTATAGATGTATTTATGAATATATGTATATATGTACGTATGAATGTATATGTATGTATGTATGTATGCATGTATGTATGTATGTATGTATGTATGTATGCAATTATCTATATATATATATATGTATATGTATGTGCGTTTGTATGCTTACATACACACACACATAAATATATGAATGTATATTTTAAAATAAGTGTTTGTGTGTATGTGTATACACTTGTACGGTTAGTTTCTAATATACTACTTTAAGTAATATATATTTATATGACATTTCTATTGGATCTTTAAAAAAAACAGCGCACACACACACACTCATATATTATATATATATATATATATATATATATATATATATATATATATATATATATATATATATATATTATGTATGTATCTATATCTATATCTATATCTATATCTATCTATTTATCTATCTCTCTCTCTCTATATATACACACATATATATACACATATGTACACACACACAAACACACACACACACACACACACACACATATATATATATATTATGAGTGTGTCTATGTGTATGTCTGCGTGTGTGTGTGTATGCATGTATAAGTTTACATATTAACATTTTTGCGCTGCTTTTTAAGATGGAATAATTTTCGAAATATACACATACACACACACATACATATATATATACATATGTACATATGTACATATACATATACACACAGACATATATATATATATATATATATATCTTTTGAAAAAATACTGCCTTTACACATAATGTAAGCAACATACGAGTGTTATTTTTCTAATTTTCTCTATTATTAACTGTTTATCTACCTGTCTATCTATTTTTCTCCATCTCTTTCCTTATACATTAATATACATCTATTCACACACAGACATACTGAGACACGCACATACTCACAGACATATAGTCACACACATATATATGTGTACCTTCACATATCTACGCTCACATGCATACCTAATACCACGCACACACATATGTTTGGAGACATGCATATTTTCATGTGGCCATTGTTTTCAGATATGTAGTAAAATGTACAATCTCTTTGTGTTTGCCGAAAAATATTTAAAAAAAAACACATTAAATCATTAAAACAGTATTAACAATAAAGTTGTGTGAGTTCAGTGACTTTTTACCAGAGAAATATTCCATATATGAGTTATTGAGTTAAATAAAATGATAATTAAACCAAATCACTTTTACTATTGCCGTTGTATTCTGTTTTAATATTTGTTATAATTTATAGTATTTGAAAAAAGATTTATAGAATAGAGGCTTGTGCATATGCATTTTACTTATTTTGCTATTTCTGTTATATTCACATTCATGAATTGTTTTGAGACTATATAGCTTTTAAGTTATACGTCCGGAGCAAATAATATTTCTGCTCATTCATCATGTTAGCAACGTTATTTTTGTCGCTAGTGATGTGACGTGGTTTCAATTAAATATTGAAGAACTCACTTGAATGTTTTTTTCTGGA
>NC_043003.1:41739208-41759208 GCF_006345805.1 Octopus sinensis | reverse complement strand
CTATCTATCTATCTATCTATCTATCTATCTATCTATCTATCTATCTATTTGTCTATCTATCTATCTATCTATCTAACTATTTATCTATCTATAAATCTCCCTCTCTCTCTCTCTCACTATATATATATATATATATATATATATATATATATATATATATATATATATTTATGTGTGTGTGTATGTATGCGTGTATGTGCGTGTTTGTATGTATATGAATGTATATGTCTATGTGTGTATGAATGCAGGTATTTTTGTGTGCTTAAGCTGTCGGATTTTGCTAGTAGGTATGTATATTAAGGTTCTGCCGAGTATTTTCTACATCATAGGGATGTTTTTTAGATTTTTGTTTTCTCACAAGGGAAACATTATCTTGTGAATTATTCAGATCGACAGAAATTCTGAAAGATCGTAACTTAATAAAAATTAGAAAATTGATTAAGGCTTTTCAATTTTTTTTCTATCTACGGAGAGATAGTTACATTTACTCATGCTTGTATGTCTACTACCTAGAGTTATATATATATATATCATACCTTGATACTGTGTGCACATGACATACCCATTCAGAGTCCGCTGATATCAAATAAGGTGTAAGGCTGAAACGTTAGCACGCTGGACGAAATGCTTAGCGGTTCAACTTCCACCGAGGTCGACTTTGCTTTTCAACCTTTCGGGGTCTACAAATTAAGTACCAGTCAAGTGTTGGGATAGATGTAGTCAACTACCCCCACCCCACAAATGTTAGGCCTTATACTTATAGTACAAAGGGTTTTAAAAAAGAGGTTAAACACGTATGATATGCAAATTAATAGCTTCAGGACACTGTAGCTATTGGATTAATTGAGAATATAATGAGTTTGGCTGATTATTGTTCTGGAGTAGGTCAAATGATGAAGACACCTCTGATGAGAGCTGAATAAGTTTCGAAAACCCTTTACGGTTCCTAATAAATATACATTTTTCAATCTTAGGAGAAAAAATATTTAAATTTACCTGGTTTAGATGTCTTCTATTTTGATCTACATATATCATATCCGTCCTTGGTACTTTATGGACTGAGATACCCGTTCACAGATTGCTGATATTAAACAAAGAGTTTAACACTAGCGTATGCAAATTAGTTGCTTCTCTGTAACTACTCGATTGGTTGAATATACAATGTTTCGATACATATTTATCTGGGATTTGTAAAATGATACATACCTTGCGGGTTAGAATGCATTAAGTTTCGGAAACCCGTTTAGGCTGTTCACGATTTTTTAACGAGACTACAGATAAATAGTGAAATTAGACATGTTTGCTTGTCTACTACAGTGTTTGCTTTTTTTTTATACCTGCCTCTAAGTCTTCGAGCAATCTCTTGGAGTTGTCATTGTATATTTTACCTTTGTATATTTCACTCTCATCCTCTTTCGCCTCTCTCACTTTCCCCTCTTTTTCGGCCTTCTCTCTCTCTCTCTCTCTCTCTCTCTCTCAATCAATCAATCAATCTATACTTCTTTTTTCTTTCTTTTCTTCATTCCTACTTTCAGCTTCACTCTTTTCTTTCTGTTTTTATTCTGCATCTCCTTCTTTACATTAATCCGCCGCATTCTGACCTAGAGTGAGCTGCAGAGGTTCAGCATGTCAACCACTGAGCCGCTTCCTTGTGGATATAATCAGTTCATTAGCAAGAAATTCAACATCGTACATGAAGAATTCCACTCACTTCACAGAATTTGTCAAGGATACACCCATTGAATCCAACGATATGGTGAGTCTAGATGTGATAAGTATGTTCCCCAAAGTTCCAAATGGTGAAGCACTATCGGTGATTCAAGAAAAAGTAGCGACAGACACCCATCTAAAGAACGCACTAGTATACCAATAAGAAACTTCTGTGTAGAAACTACCTACTTCAGTATGGACACTGATATATATCGATAAGAAGAGTGTTTAGCTATGGGTTCGCCATTATCACCGATAATAGACAATATATATATGGAATACTTTGAGAATTTGGCTTTAGGATCAACACCACTAAAAGCAACTCTATAGTTGCTATATGTTGATGAAACCTTCATGCTCTGGCTCCACCAGGAAGATGTTCAAGTGCTGTTGGATCATGTGAACTGAATAAAGCCATCCATGCAGTCCACAATGAAAATAGAAAAAGATAATCAGCTAGCATTCCTGAACGTATTAATAAAGCGCACCAAGTATGGATACAAGACATCCGTATACCGCAAGCCGACCTTCACAGGACGATACCCCAACTTCAATTCCTACCATCCATACACTGTAAAGAGAGGGATTGCTCAGTGCCTGAAACATCGAGCAATGAATATAAGTAGCGATCGTGATACTCACCAAGAAGAAATGGTCAAGCTCAGTAACTATGTATAAAACAACAACTACCCCAAAAGCATACTCTCCACTCCAATTATGAAGAAAAGACAGGATGTAGCTGATAATCTGTCAATAGCCTGTTATCTTATGTGAAAGGCTTCTCCGAAAAGATACAAAAGATATGCGGTCCATATGACATCAGGACAGTATTCATAAGTAATACAACACTTCGCATATATCTCCGAGTAAAACCACCAATAGAAGAGAATATGACTAAGAACTGCGTGTACTATATCACATGCAGCTGTGCTTGGTTATACAAAGGCGAAACGTGCGGTCCCTCAAAATAGGGTTAGAGGAACATCAAAAAGCTGTGATCCAGGAATATATTGAAAAATCGAGTATAGCTGATCATGTATGGAAAAATGGAGACCACCTTCCCCGTGGGATGAAGTTAAAATAATAGAGAACACCACTGGAAAATACGAAAACTAAAAGAAACAGCACGTATGACAGTACACAACAACCTCCTAAGCAGACCGAGTGCAGATATGAGCAGCATATGGGAACTGGTATTAAGGAAGTATAGAAAAATATTAGATTTATAAGCCCTAAAATTCACTCTATAATTGCCCAAGGGCATAGTGGTCAAGAGCGCGAGCTACTAACTCCAAGATTCCGCGTTCGATTCCAGGCAGTGACCTGAATAATAATAATAATAATAAATAAATAATAAATAATAATGATAATAAGAATAATAACACCACCGAAAAACACTTTAAGAATGAGAATTCAGGCTGGAAGTTATATCAGCCGAAACGTGTTAACAACAAACAAGATGAAGACAAATATCCGTCAATTGTAAATAATGTAAATAATGTGCATAATTCCTCATCTGTTAAATATAGAACTGTACTTACTCATCATTAGGCAGAAAAAAATACATGAAGATATATTTATAGATTTATATATTCTTCAATATAACAACTTGCACGTACATAATTACGCAAATACGCAACGTGCACACGAGAACGTGACGTTGACACATATTTCGTGTGTATATGCATCCGTGTTTCAATATATTCTTGTGAATTTAACAATAACCGCGAGGCAAATAACAGGAAAATTACCGTTGACTGCTTAGCGAGTATATATGTAGATACGTTTTTACTACAACTTGATACAAACTAAAAACAAATCGTATCAATTATTTTCGCCTTATACTCAGTTTATCAACATTTTGTCTTGATATGGTCTCTAGACCATTCTCTTTTAGAAAATCTGATGCTAGTTACTGAGTTCACATAGTAAAATATTACATAATAGTAGAAGAATTGTAAATATAACTGGCAACCACATCTCTCTCAAGTTACACGCTACTGTCTTAAAATCGAACGCCCCACATTGGTTTAAGATAAACTGTAACCGAGAAAATATTGGAATGTCATTTTGGAGTGCTCTTGATCAAAAGTTTTTTTTACATCAAGGATGATGTAAATGGCAAGAGCACAGCGATAGTAGTTGCTATTATGTGTTTAGGATTTGAGTATTGGAGCAAACAGAGGATATCACGCTACTATATCCTTACATGTGAATGATTTAATCTATTTTAGTAAGGTAAAGTTTAGTCTGCCAGTAAACGTCTTTGTTTTGAACTGTTAGGTTACGAAATGTTTTCAATAATGCTAGAGGGAAATGAACGCTATAACATTGCGATATCAATTACGTAACGAGAAGTTAACCTTTATGTGACAAGAAAAGAGCCAAGGAATATAACCAAACTTTGAAGTAAATGTGATCCAGCATAATTTGGATGGAGTTAGAGCTAACCTGCTTAACTCATATGCCGTCAGAAAGATGCAGTAAAGGATAAATAGATCATAGCAGCAAAATTTAGAAGTAGATTCTTACGCTAGGCAAACATTACAGCTTTGGTAATGTAAATAGACAAATGTAATTGGCATTGGGTATAAACATTTCAGTGTATACAGAATCTGGCTGAAAGGAAATAGACACGTGACCAATATACAGGGAATTAGCAGTCCCCCGGATGACGTAGGATTTAATTGTTGAATACTTTCTATGTTAATATTGGGCATGTTTGAGATTTTGCCCATCACTGGAATGGAATAAGTGACGCGTGATTCCTATGAATTGATAGAACGTAGCTTCAAAGAAACATCAATAGAGAATGTGTTAGAGGGAGAAACTAAAACGTGATAAGAATTTGAGAAAGTTTGAAAGAACATTGACTATCAAGAATTTAGACTAAAGAAAAAGGAGTTTGATTTGGGTGAATTACGAGAAAAGGCATTCGTTTTATGTGTAGAGATAAATTGGAAAAATGCGAAGGAAGCATGTTATTCTATATGCCGGAATGCTATCTCATAGAACTATATTTTGTGACGATAGGTGGGTATATTAAATCAGATTGAAGAATCAGAAAGCCCAGGTTTAATACTGGAAGCAAAAGTGTTAGCAAACATTCGATATACTAATGCGTGACTAACTTAATGACAGACATCTTGCCTGTAAATATGGCGTGAGAAGAACTATTCGAGACCCTACCGCTCTGATATTGATTTAGCTTATGGTAGCGAGCAATAAGCAGTTCTGTACATTTAAATCATCAAAGATGATGCTGTTAGAGAACCAGAGATTGTTTAATTTGACATCTCCAATACAAGACTAATATATTTTGTTATTTGTAGTTGTTTCGTTGGGGTACAAGAAGATTATATGATAGAAATTGATAGGACAATCTTTGAACCTGAGTAAGTAAAATTGTTCGTTATTAATATCCAGGTATGAAAAGTTGGGTCAGCAGAGAAAGGAGGAATTTATGCAACACACGTCCTCAACGACTTCCAGACTTTCAACAAAATGTATCCACAATTATCGTAGTGTGCTTAAACTTACCACTTATCAAACAATATGGCTCTTTAAATAGCAATAAACACTGAAAAACAATATATTCGCTATATTTACACATCCACCCGGTTTACAGAATCTTAACCACCTTCTCAGTTCGCTTGATCTGAATAAATTTATTGGTGCTCGTAGTATCATCTCCTTATCTTTTATTAGTCAAAGTGTGTTCATATACCCAAGAAAATATTTGATTCTTTCAAGGAATTTAAAGCAATTTAAGAAATCATGCTAGGTTGTATGAAATCTGAGTAAACTGACCACTCTTCAATCATTTTTACTTGCTCTATCCCAAAATAATGATAACAGTCGTCAACCTTCATTTCCTCGATCATCTAAAAATATTCCTTCAAGAGTAAACATCAGTTTAATTCATCTAGTGTCTCAACTTAATTGGGACCGAGATCCCAAAGTCTCGAATTTAGATGAAAAACACGTGCAGTTTTTAACCAACGGAAAGTAAATATCTTTAGCTTTTTCATAGTTCCTCTCTATGTTTAAGCTTAAGTCAGTTATATCACTGTAGATTGTCCTATTTTCGTGCTTCCACATCTCAAAAGACTGCTCGATCGAGAATCATCTTGTCGGTTCGTTAAATTATGATAATGGGACTTCAATGAAATTTTTTGTTGCGAATCTAGTACAACGATGATTTTATAGTGATGTTCGGAATTACTGTTACTTGTGTTTAATATGAAAATGCATGTTTTTTTTTTCTGTTTTTGACACGGACTTTCATTATCGATTTTAGTGGTTAAATACATATTACATGATATGTTCAGCTACATAGTTGGTCTCTTCGTATTTGTTTTAAGATACATATTAAGTTATAATCTGTTATCTACTCTATCTTAGTTGTAATTTAACCTCTACAAAAATAAACTGAAATAGTGTGCTAATGTTTCAGATTACTGAATTCAGGTAACTGGTTATGATTTCTGCTAGTATTTAGCTGATATTTAAGGCAGAAGGTTAGCGAAATAGTGAGAGTTAATTACTCTTTCAAACCACATTGTAAATTATGTAGAGTACTTTACATATGCTATGCATGTGGTTATGATGAGTCGTAAATTTTTCAGATACAATAATCCTCCGCTATATTGCGGTTCACCTAAGCTTACGACGATTCCTCCGCGGTGCTATTTAGCATTTATAATAACATATACATATAGAAATTATAAAAATTAAAAAAAATATATATGCATTACTGTTTCTATTAACCGGATTTTCACCTATCGCGAGGGTCTTTTGGAACGTAACACCCGCGATAGTCGAGGGATTACTGTACATTTATCAAGTGATTTGCTGAGCATAGAATATCTCATTAACAGCAATATTGCAAACACTATTATTTCACATTCCTCAATATCTAACAAAACAAACATCATAACGCGTTATTCTATCGGTTTACTAATACATTAATATATGAACGTGTGGGTGCGAGTGTATGGTTGTGCACATGTGTCTGAGTGTAGTGGTGCTGGGGGGATGATATTAAAGCGTAAATTTCTGATGAGCTTAACAACGATAAGAGAAAAGTGAATACAAGAATCCTACTTCTTTCTTGTGCTTTCGGTTCGCACAGCGATTTGGGAAAACTGGGATTTCCTTTGTACATATCACATCGTATATTCGATCCCTGTATCATAATGCATTAATTTGCTTCCCTGATGATTCTTTGCGGTTTGACCTCCAATTGCACTTGGACTATCCAATACAGATGCTGCAAATAATCACAACAATGAAACATACGTGGAAAACGAATGTCGTATATGTTGTAAAATTGACTGTAAAAATAAAAATAGTACAGAGATATATTAACCTCAGTATTCAGTTTTTGACTTATTCGCATTAGACAAATGTTTCAACATTGAATCATTTGTAATTATGACTTCAGGATATTTTTTGAGAGAAAAATTACAAAGGTCTTCTAATATTTGACCTCATCGATGGCTCTATGGTCAACCCAAAACATTTATATCGAACTTAAGGGCATAATTTTACTTTGGGTTTCAAAATATGTTATTATATTCTGTTGACAAGTTTAAACACTGAAGTAAGTAAGCGTCAGAAAGTCATACTTTTTTAAAATCCAATTCTGACCGTTTAGTGTCGTTCAGAATACAAGTATATCTTCGATAGAAAAATCTATTTCCACCATACAACTTGAAAAGCCATGGCAAAAATTCATTGACAGATACTATGCTAAATTTATTACTTATTTGCCTAAAATATATTTTACACACACACACACGTATATGACAACTGAAACAAATAAGGAGAATTATACATCTACACAGCTTGTGTTATTACATGTGAATCCCATAATAAAAAAAAACTCTATTGAAATAGATAACACAAGTAATAATCATGATGTTAACAACAAAGGACAACGAGCGGAACAGATAAATAGGAGACCTAGTTGAATTTTGAAACAGTGCAATTGATGTCAATGCGAGTGAAAGGTATGGGCAAATTCGGAACAAGATCCTAAATGTAAACACTAGTATATCGTTGGGTACAGATATGAAGGAGGTATCTGAGCCTAATCTCATTAGCAAAGGTAAAATTAATATCAGTAAAACTATTTGTAGCTATAGCAAGAATATTTGCTCTATCAACGCACAGTATATGAGGAAAAATATAGTGTACAGATTGTAGGGTTACGTCAGGTGGGGTGTCATACTGTTATATACGTTATGCTCCACTACCTACATTGCGAGATAAAGAATTGCCTTAAATTCTTTCAAGAATAAAGAGAAGACGCATAGTACAAGCTGAAATGGGATTATTTCGTCCATAAAGTATAGAAACGCTAACTTTGATATACAATGGAAAATTATAGGAGGGGCGGAGAGTTACGTAATCGAAAGTATGAAATTCAGTTTAGGAGGAGTGGGGCAGTTGATTATATCGATCCCAGTGTTTATTGACAGCGAGATGATGACAGGCAAAGTCGACTGTAATAATCTTTTCTACTTTAGTCACAAGGCCTGAAACTTGGGTAGGGAGATTGTCGATTACATCGACTCCGAAAGGATGAAAGGCAAAGTTGACCTGGGCAGAATTTGAACTCGGTACGTTAAAGACGAGCGAAATACCACTGAACATTTTGCCCAGTGTACTAACGATTCTGTCAGTTCGCCGCCCTTAAAGTAGACTGACATTTCTAAAAATTATATAGATATGCAATTACCCTTATTTATTTGAATTTGTTTTGGATATACACACAGTGAACGGTTGATGATACCACGAAGCGAACTCAGGATTTACTCACTGGATGACATTTACCTTATGTAGTTCTAGGTTATTTCTCACTATTCGATGCAATTAACCATAACTTCATTATACATGCACACACGCTCACACTCACTCACACAATATACACACGCGCACACACACTTACGCACAAATAAATATGTTGTGTTTTTGTGAATCTATGCATATATGTATATATAAGTGTGTATGCATATAATGCATGTATATATATATATAATATATATATATATATATTATATATATAGAAAGATATATAGGTAGATAGATAAATAGATAGATAGATAGATAGATAGATAGATAGATAGATAGATAGATAGATAGATAGATAGATAGATAGATAGACAGACATACATATATATACCATCTATCCCTTCGCGTCTCAGTCATTAAGAGTACCGGAGGGCTAACACGGTTCTTATGTAAGCATTTTAATCCTTCTTTTAAAGCAGGAGAAACATTTGGTTTTAAGATATTGTCTATGCTTTTCTGAAATGTATTAGCGACTTGTCTAGCCTGATATTCGTAACGACATTATATAAGTATGAATGCATATGTTCTTTAAATACTATGTGTACATATACGCACATGCTTACATAATATATACATACAGAATGTGTATACTTACAAATACAAGATTAACTGAGTCCTTAGTAAACTGTAAGAAGAGCATTTACTGAATACCTTAGCGTTAAGTGTCCTTCATGTTCACTGTAAGAACTATGACATTTCAGAGCTATTTATTAGATGGCGATTGGATATTTTCATGTGACAGACAAATGGATTACTTATTGAGAGCATACCAAACGCTGGATTATACATAAAGGTAGATTATTGTTTACATGCAGTTTTATTTCGTGTTCTTAGTGCATATGTCAATGATTTACAAACAATGTATTCCTCTCTACTGCACAATACATTCTATGTAGGATGTGTCTGTATGTAATTATCGAATGTTGTACAAACAACATATTTCCAAAATGTTAATTCTTTCAAATGTCCTATAGAACCACATGCGCAAGATAGATCCCACACACGCAAAAAATAACCCCATAAATTTATGTCTGTGTGTACAAATACCGAACTGCATACAGAGAACCACATATACATTTCTTTCCTTATTTGCTGTAAAGATGTATAACTGATTTAAAGTGTTAGATTTTCGTTCATGAAGCGTATCACACTTCAACGAAAATCTGCTTTCTTCCTTCAGTGAGCAACAAGGCTACTGATGTTTTATATACTTATATATATATATATATATATATATATATGTGTGTATATATATATGTATGTGTGTGTGTGTGTGTGTGTGTGTGTGTGTATCTCTATGTGTATATCTATATACATGTATAGGTATTTATATATGTATATAATTATATTCATGCATACATATATATGCATATATTATACACATATATATGTATATGTGTGTACGTATATTATATGTATGCAGGTCTTTATATTTATCAATGTATATATATATATATATATATTTGTGCTATGGTATATAGGATCGGATTGTATATGTGTGTTGATATAAAATGTCATGTGAACAGTTGTCGCGTAACGTTCACACATACCCGCAACATTATAGAAGTAGCAGATAAAAGTATTCCAGCCCACAATAAAAAAATGTCATCTTACTTGCTGATATATATTTTATTCAATAACACCATAACCTATAAAACACTGATCCATTATATGCTGGTCTTTTATCTTGTGCAACATTTACATTGCCAATTGGTTACTCGTACTTTATAGGTCCTTCATATGCCATTAATTTTTTCCCCTTTTTGTCTGTCTTATTACTCCTTACTCGCGAAACACTCTACACAACTCTACCTGTAAATACCCCTATTCCGAAAGAGATCTTTCCAATGGTTTCCCCTTTTACGCAACAGAAAATGGCCAATTAAATTTTAAACAAAATAGCAAATATCTAGGAAACCGAAAACGCCTGAATATACCTGGACACTCAAAAAAGAAACTATATTACAATGTATTCTCAACGAAATATATGTATTCGCGTTCCTTAAATCATTAGAGCTAACAGTATTTACCACATATTTACAATAAAGAACTGAGAAGGATTTGATATTTGATCTAAAGCGCAATTGCAGTACTTACCTAACAAGATATAAAGATTGAGTATAAAATAACTTTGAGCTTTTGGCATAATACTCTTTATAACAAATGCCAAATTGCACTTCCACAGAGTGGGCAAAATAGGCTTTCTCAAATTTTCTATTCATACGACACTCTCTGTATCAAACGATTAATTTTAGAATCCGTCTAAAAATATTTTAAACTTCTAAAACCATGTCAGAAATAATTGTTTGAGAGTAAGATTCTCTTTCTGCGTTAATAGTTTAACTAAAAATTCTAAGACATTAAAAGTTAGTGATTTGGATGGACTAGCTACTGGTTTTAAGTGTTTATTGAAATTTGATAATTATGTGTATTGCAACTGTTGATCAGCATTTATTTTTTGACCTGTTTTAGTAGTGTTTTATATGTATTTAGAAACAAAATCTCTATATAATCACTTCTTAAGAAATCGCATGTAACCTTTTAAAGCATTTGTCCATCTGGTAGCTACACTATTTTAATGCAATCTAAATTTTGTCAGTTCCACTTAACACATTGAATTTAGGCAAAATTATGTAATGTCTGTTCGTTGTATTTCTTTTTGTGAAGATACTGTTTTACAACTCAGATTTGGCTTTAACTTATGGAAAGTATTGTTTTTGACTTATTCGCATTAGACAAATGTTTCAACACTGAATCATTTGTAATTATGACTTCAGGATATTTTTTGAGAGAAAAATTACAAAGGTCTTCTAATTATTTGACCTCATCGATGGCTCTATGGTCAACCCAAAACATTTATATCGAACTTAAGAGCATAATTTTACTTTGGGTTTCAAAATATGTTATTATATTCTGTTGACAAGTTTAAACACTGAAGTAAGTAAGCGTCAGAAAGTCATACTTTTTTAAAATCCAATTCTGACCGTTTAGTGTCGTTCAGAATACAAGTATATCTTCGATAGAAAAATCTAATTCCACCATACAACTTGAAAAGCCATGGCAAAAATTCATTGACAGATACTATGCTAAATTTATTACTTATTTGCCTAAAATCTTTACACAGAAATAAAACTATAGTTTCTCATATATAGCGGCCTTGATTTTAAAAGAGATAGCAGCCTAGAGTATTGTCTGTCAACATTATCGACCGTAGAGAAGGCAGGGTCTTGACAGAATCGGTCGCACATAGGGCAAATTGCTTAGCGGCAATTCGTCCGTCTTTACAATCTAAGTTCAAATTCTGCTGAGATCAACTTTTCCTTTCATCATTTCGAGGTCAATAAAAAAAAAATACTAGTTGAGCTCTTGAGTCAATGTACTCGACTTACCCATTCCTCGAACTTGCTGGTTATGTGCCAACATTTAAAACCGTTATCATAGACCCCAGAATGATGAAAAACACATATGAACGCGGCGGGGTTTCAACTCAGAATGTAAAGAGTTGGAACAAGTAATAAAATGCATTTTGTCATTTTTGAAGAGAAGTCATCACCAGTTACATTCGAAATCTTCCTCGAATAGTCAGATGTCATATTACCAGAAAAAAAAGAATGAAGGTATCCATAAGGGAATTTGAAATTAATGCATGCAAGCTTTCACAGATCAAGTATCATTCCTTCAAAGTCAATGTTGCAGCCAACCTTTTTTACATACATACGTTGTAAAAATCTATAAAACTTTGCAGGACTTTATGAGTTTAATATATATGAGCTTGACTAGTTATGTAAATATATGCATGAAAATACATACGTAAAACATACAAACATACGTACATATATACATACATACATACATACATACATACGTACATACGTACATACATACATACATACATACATACATACATACATACATACATACATACATACATACATACATACATACAAGCAAAAATACCTTGTTGTTGATGTTGAAATTCCAATGAAGAAACCATGGATATAGGTTAGAAATCAGTTCTTTCTCTATCGGCAAGAGATCTTGAAATAAACTGAATAACGCCATACATAGAAACCTAGTTATACTATTTAGCACGGAGAAAGAGCCAATGAAACTGGCGGATTCTCCAAATCCAATGTCATAATGGTACACTGAAGATTTGTAAGACATTCCAAAAATTCTCTAAGATTGTTATGTGAATAGATGCACATACTTGTATGTATGTATCGACAGTTCAACTACCCCCCACCAAAATTAAACATATATTTACAAACATAAGCCACACCTTTTAACTCAAAAAGTCTTGACGCTTTGTTAGCGACCGTTCAACTCTCTCAAGAACTTAAATAAAACTCAAAGAAAAAGCATACATAAATATATAAATAGAGAAAAAAAAATACTTTAGTAGATATTTAGTTTTGCAAGCGATTCAAACTCCTGTGTGCATTTCTGTTGTCTCATTCCAGTAACTACATACTTCAGTGAATGTTTTGAGATATATAATATTTCCATAAGTGCTTATTTGCAAAACAATTCGGCATGATTCAAATTTCTGGAAATGTATTTTTAAACATATCTCACTTTTATACGTCACAAACTTTTTACAAGAATTTTTTTGAGTTTTGGATATTATATAATAAAGATAAATGAGATAAGTTATATAACAGCGTAAAATATACTATGATATGATTACACTTTTTCAATTTTCTTGTCTAGATATACTAAAAGTTAGTGTTTATATGTAATTCGTATGTACAAATTATATATACACACAGATCCACTTCACATATAAACCTATACATATGTCGTTACACACAGATATGAACAATATGTTTATAAATAAAACACACACACACATATGTGTGTTTAGTAGGAAGTTGTAAGGACTTGAACGTGTCGTGAACTGAAGTATCATTGTTAACAATATGAGTGACTTTGAAGTATCTGTCATCTCTTACATCAGAAGGCATTATGGCAGATCAATCTTATTAATGAAACGCGTTGTCAATCAGGTGATTGAAAAATATTTTCTAGTATATTACTGTATATGAATGTGTATAGATTTATATAAAAGCATATGCATACATGTATGTGTGTGTGTGTGTGTATGTGTATTTTACATAATACACATATATGTATACAAACGTATGTTTGCGTGTGTGCGTGAATTCATAATTGGAAAGATATTCAATTTTACGTAGTATCCACATTTCCTCCACCTCCCGCTCTTCCTCCTCCTCCTTCTCCTCCTTCTTCATTTATTGCGTTACAAGTGGCTATGTTAGCATTTCGATGACCAATGGAAAGTGCCTCGGGGCACGTTCTGCATATGTAGTAGAGTGAATAGCGTAGCGCAAGTGTACATCGCATTCCGAAGTATACTCGTATTCCGAAGTACACACGTATTATTGATATTCATAAATAGGGTGACTATCGCTCCTGTATTTTTATCATATCTACCGATCATTTTGTAAGATGTTTGAAGTTTTTTAGAATGTGTAAAATCGAACAAATTGATAGCTCAGTAGATACACACTGTTACCATCAAATAGCTCAGTAGATACACACTGTTACCATCAAATAGCTCAGTAGATACACACTGTTACCATCACAATATCTTTGTCGGGCATGGTAGACAAAGACGCTAAAGGAAGATACAACGCAAACTCAATCTGGTGTTAGGTCAAGGAAAATTCCCAAACCTGTCTTGTTTTATGTGGAAGCTTCGAGTTCCTGCAAATGACTTGCCCTCTATCACACGAAGTATTCCTCACTGAATCGTATCTTACTTACTTGAAGGACACAATTCTAAAATTTTCCTCTATGAGAAAGTGCAAATATCAATTCCATCAGCACTGCGCATCCTGAAATCGGATAGAATACCTGTCTTTTGCAGTGACCATAGGGACGGAATTTAATGAACTGCAAGTTTTTAGTAGCTAATAATCTGATTATACCATCATCGGTTGGTCACCCATAGACAATTGCAGGTCACATTTTCAGCTGCCTTTCGGAGACAAGAAGCACGTTTGTAAACTGATACCATGAAATAGGTTTCCTTCCCATGATAATTGTTGTCGCTAAAATACCACAACGTATAATAAGACTAATTCACTAATTGACAGCGACTGATAATCTACATTACAATATGCACTATCCAATGACAGACAGGATGTTTATCATCCTCCGGAAAACCGACAAAAGGAAAAAAACTAAGTTGTTAATATAGTTTAAAAAAACATATAGTTAAAAAAAAGATGATAATAAAACGTGATTTAAAGTGGCCAATTATTGCGTAAATTTCTAGCAGGTATCTTGAATTCCTTTTAAATTCTCTGCTAGTGTTGTGCTAGAACACAAAAAAGGGATAAATTCGCGAAAGGAATGAAAATTTAAAACATTTACCATCTCAACAATATCTCAGACCGACGGTTTCTAACTATTTCCAGCACAACGCTTTCCTATTTGGAAGCCTCTTATTGTATTTCTATATGAATAATATATAGTCTAATGACTAATTCGTTTTTTTTGTGCTAGGCCACTGGTAATAATAATAATTTATTATTACTCTATTTTATTATGTTTAAATATTGTTTGATAAATTCGTTCGAAATTTTTACCGGCATCCTCTCTGTCGCCGGGTATAATTAGCGTCTGCGCAGAAGTTTGAAAAGTTAGGATTTACAAACCGTTAGCTCTACATGTGGATCTAGCAGTCTGTACGTCAGAATTATGAAGGCTGTCCCACTGAAGAAATTTGCCTTCAGCAAATATTTTTTTGCTGGAAATAGTTAGAAGCCGTCGGTCTGGGATATAGTTGAGATGGTAAATGTTTTTAATTTTCATTCCTTTCGTGAATTTATCCCTTTTTTGTGTTCTAGCACAACGCTTTCCAATTTGGAAGCCTTTTATTGTATTTATATATATATATATATATATATATATATATATATATATATATACGTGTGTATATATATGTGTGTGTGTGTGTGTTGTGTGTGTGTGTGCGTCTGTTTGTCTATATATATGTTGAGTTGGAGACAGTGGCTTAGCAGCAATAATATCGTTACACATACACATGTATGTTAGTCCATTCATATAGGTACTATCGTACTTCTTGCTTACAAACAAATACACGTAGTTATACACCCGCAGATAGACGCACATTGATAATCATATTCAATATACGCATATATATGCATACACACACACACACACACTTATATTTATATAGAATCATCTCATAAATAATGCGGTTATTATCAATTGCATGAACTAAAAGTTGATGGGGACTGGATAAACTACCCACTAATGTAGATGGGCGGGGTTGTAGGTCTGGTCCGCCCCTGGTGGTACTTTTGGGTCTGTTATAGGCAATATGTGGTTTTTGTGTGTGGTCCGGGGTCAGTAAAAGGATGGGCTACCCCGGGTAGCACACACTCTAGTTTCACTACCTGCATCAACCTGCTATACAAGCAGGTCGTAATTTTATGTTGTACATATTCTTATTATAAGTTTTGAAGGGTCTCCTATTCGAATTTAACGGTTGCTTTTTCAAAGCTGTACTGAAAGTGAAAAAGGAGCATAATTCGCATATTTTGCTTCATGAGTTCAATTAAGGCAACAACGTAAGGAAAGTTCGAGGAATATTAATGCAGTATATGGGCATCGGGCAATAAGCATAAGCCAATGTCAACGGTGGTTCCAGAAATTCCGAACTGGAAACTATAGACTAGAAGACGAGCCTTGTCCTGAAAGATCTGCAATGCTCGACGAGGACGTCCTGCAAACACTAGAGGAACAAAATCCCATCGTAACTGTTGACGAACTAACAGAGGAGTTTGGATTTGGTCATTCAAGTCAGCGCTAGAAGGAAAACGACCATCCTTGGTTTGAAGACGAAAGGTGTTCTTCTCTGAGGATAATGCTCGGTCATATACAGCGAGGATGTCATTCGAAAACTGGATCAATTTGAATGGGAAACGATGCCTCACCCACTATATTCACCGGACAATGCCCCCATCTGAATATTATTTATTCGGCAGTCTTCAAAATAATTTGGACAAAAAAATATGAATTCTGCAGACGAGGGTAGAACGGTACTGCAGGATTATTTTTCGTCACGGACAAGTGAACTTTGGAAGAGGGACCTTGCAAGTTCACCAGATAGATGGAAGTGCATTGCAGAAAATGAAGGAGAATATATTTTAGATTAAAGAAAAGAATTTTGTTAATCTTAATTAAAAAAACCCACTTTATTTATGGGATGACCCTATATATATATATATATATATATATAATATATATATATATATATATATATAGTTAATCCAAACAAGAAAGCAAAAAAAAACACAACAACGTGAGGACGTGGAACAAATATAGTATTATTGGACGCTCAGGAAAGAAGGAACGAAGGAGGGTTTAACGTTTCGAGCGGAGCTCTTCGTCGGAAACATAGGAGGAGGAAAGATCCAGAGAGGGAAAGACAGAGGAAAACAAAAATCGCCAACGGTACACACGAGGTCACATATATATATATATATTATTGCTGAGCTACTGTCTCCAACCCTACTTGAGGGAAAATGACTTTGTGTACCCTTACCAGCGTTTTCTATTCTTCGCTTTTATTTCAGATTCTTTCCCGTCATAAATATTATTAATTCGTTCTGTGTTATTTTGATGATGTATTTCCAGATCTTTCCCATTTCAGGAACCTGATACTGTTTCAGTCTATATGATGCAGTGTCTTGTTTTCAACTTGCGAACAGAACAGACAAAATATAGGCATCTACTATATTTTTCTTTGTTCGTTATTTCTCAAACCATTTCTCTTCTCATAAAATGCATTGATCCGCTGGATCCTTGAAGTTTAATGTGCTATTTTCAATTACTTAAAACGATTGGATATATTTTGATTACTCTACAGTGGTTTTCAAACATTCAGCCACTCCTTACTAGTGATGTATCAATCTAATTTTCTTATGAATCGTATGTACGCTTTTTTTCAACACATTTCAAAGTATTACACTCGATTGATCTGCCGTGATAAATCGTTCATTAAATTAGTTTGTAAAGGCGCATTGATTTCTGCAAAAGTCCTAGATGTTTACACTTATATCATTCTTGTTGTATGTGTTCACTGAATGACGCATTTCTTCTATCCGATTCCTTAGTTCTCCTATTCTTTGTTTGATTAATATTTATCAGTTTTGTCAAGTTTGTATAGCATTCGTTGTGTTTTTGATGTTTCATTACCAAGCAAAACAACGATATAAGCAGATTTGTTGCAGAATATTTAAAGGATTATCGAATTAAAATGAATTTGTAATTGAATATCGAAATCAGTCTGTCATGCTTGAATCTGAAAATGATGATGTAGGCATCAATACTACTGGGAACAAAGTAAACGAAATATACAAGAATATAGATACAAGTGTTCTAAGCAGAAGGTAAATAAAAAGGAAATGGATTTCAGATGAACATGGTAAGTTATTTAAGCACGAAAGGATCAATAATACATTGGTTATATTTGTCGAGGGAAGAGAGAGATAGATTTTAAAATGAGAATAAATAAATAATAGAGTTTTAATATTTGAAATGGTGTTCAGGAAAAGATAAAAGAAAATGCTTCGGCATGGAAAATGATGAAGTAGTTAAATAATTGAGTACAGGATTTAGAAGATGAACCAAAATAGGTATTGGAATAATAAAAAGGTTACATCCAAAATAAAGAGATTAAAACAACTATGTTGAATATTGCCGTGGAAGTAATGACACCTGATATGAAGATTTAACAAAGATCGAAAGAATGTTTAATAGAGTCAGAAATAAGGTATTTAATAGAAGAAATTGTCAGTTAGTGGTCGAAGTGCAAGAAGTGATGGAAGAATTTGCAACGTTATATATCCGAGGAAGAAATGGGAAGGGCCACTGAACACTTAAAAAGTGGAACAGTTTCTTCGAAAAAGACATCAACCCGTGACTGTAGTAGTGTTATTGAAGTCCATTCATAACATATGAAATATTGAACTTGAAGACAGGAATGTTGGGAGAATGGTTACGAAGTGAAAATTGGAAGCTCAGAGAGCTTTGAAAGAAGAGCGGGGTGAAACATGAGCAGCAAGGTACTGAATGATTTGTTTTGTTAGCAAGAATACGGTAAAGAATGCTTTATAAGTAATACTGAGTCGTTAAAGTGTATTGATTAGATATTAATCCACAGGCACATACTGTAAAAACTACCTTGAATTCATATTCCTTCTTATGATAGGTTTTATAGATATGTGACAGCATTTAGTCCTTTGCATATTGTTACAGATTGTATGATAAAGTATTATGATTTTGTTGGGAAATAAATTAACTGATTGATGCAAAATATCGAAAGAGAGAAAGGCAAGGAAGTCTGGTCACTCGGTTAATTCAAAACTGAGGGTGGAGTGTAACATGTAAATATTCTGTCGCCTCTCTTGTTTGCCGAATAAAGTATGTGATGAGGGGGAAAAAAGTTTTAAAAAATGACATGACTAGATCTTGGCAAAAATATTTGGCAGATTTGGTTTACACAACTGGCACTGTGATTACATATACTGTAAATACATTCGTGAACGTCTGTTTGAGTGAATTTAGGGTGATATGCGAGAATTTATGAACTGCAAGTTTATATGCATAGGAAAGTGTTTTTGTGAATTTACGTAAATAGTTTGTGCATGTATATGTTTCTATTTAACCGTGTTTATGTTCCAACATTTCATGAAGTTGAATATATGATAACTAGAAATTTGCTACTGTAACCATGTAATCCAGTAAAACCTGAGCTTAGTAAGCAAATACCACAAGACCTGCTTCCTAAAAGAGGTGATCTCAAAGGGTGGTTCAACACAGGAGAGTGAGCAGCTACCACGATATATGAATGTACAAACTTGTGTGTGTTTGTATGTGAGTGTGTTTGTGTATGCCTGTGTGTCTGTATGTGTGTGTGTGCGCGGGATGCATTTAGTGAGTATCATATGTGTCGGGTATCTTTTATGACAATAAAATTTCAGTTTTTTGTTGTTGCTACTTCCAGCCCCATTGTATTTTCCATTGTAAGTTTCAAATTTGCCGAAACCACAATCAGACACCTGACGTTGCGTTTCATCTTTCGGCTTTCTCGTGCTTCTGTGAAAATGGGATTCTGCTACTGTCGTAAGAGGACTTGGGAAATAGAAGAAAGCAACCATGACATTTTGCTGCTCACGTAACCGTATTCCTCGTCCATATATTATCGTCATTAGATATGTGGAATCCAGTATTCTCATAACAGAATGTGAATTCATAGTGAGATCCATGACATGAAATCTGCTCATGTGAAAATGAAAAATGAAGAGATATTAACCGACACCACACACCCCAAATATATGCAATAATTACCGGTTTCACTTTCTATCCTACTG
>NC_043003.1:41731708-41736708 GCF_006345805.1 Octopus sinensis | reverse complement strand
ATACACCGATAGAATAAGTACTAGGCTTAAAAAAATAAGTTCTGGGGTCAATTTGTTCGACTAAAGGCGGTGCTCCAGCATTGCCGCAGTCAAATGCCTGAAGCAAATAAAAGAATAAAATGCGCAATAATACATATGGTAGAACAGCTTAGCAGTTCGGAAAGCGGTGGGTGAGGAATAAAGATAGAGATATTCTGTTCTACTCTAGGAACAAGGCCCGACATTTTGAGGGGGTGGGCAGTTGATTAGATCGACACCAGTACGCGACTGGTACTTAGATTATCGATTCCCTAAAGGATGAACGGCAAAGTAGGCCTCGGCAGAATTTGAACCCAGAACGTAGCAGTAGACGAAATACCGCTAAGCACTTGGCCCGGCTTGCTAACCTTTCTGCCAGCTCACCGCCTTATAAAAATAGAGATATTACAAATGCAAAGCTAGCATACTGATTACTACTTACAAATCCTTTTTTTTTTTTGTCATAAATATGTGAGATTATTGTACAATCTTCATGTACAAGGAAACAAAATGCACTACTGGAAATTAGATTGTAAAATATGTATGTTACATGGTGTAAACACAGGTGCATCGTTTGAAGTCTTATTTGGAATCATTCATATATTGCAAAATAATATAGATGTTACCTGTTTTGTAATATTTTATCCTAAACAATGTACCCAGAATAGGTTGCGTGAAATATTGCGGCAGCCTATCTCTAAGCCAAATGAAAACTGCATACATATTATATATCATAGTAGTCGTATAGAGAAAACAATTAACAGAAATTTAGTTGAAAAAAAAGTGAATCACTTCTGTACAGTTTTTCTTCTGATTAACTATATTTAAAGTTTGCTTCAAGTGCATTTATAAGATAAAAAAGATAGGAAAATCGATAAAATAACTATAAACTGATTGGATTACAGAAAAGTTTTACATTTTTCTTTTTTTTTTTACGTGTACTAATGATGGAACTATCAAAAATATAAAATAACAATAAAAAAAGATATTTGGTGTGTCTGCAAGTATGTATGTTACAAATATAAGTGATCAATTGGATAAATATGTAATTGTGCTTCCGAGTGTTTGTACAAGTGTGTGTTTAAAAATTCTCCTCTTTTAAAATGCCTGCGCACAGTCTCACCGACATATGTACATGCTTGCATAAATTATAATCTACGTCGATATTGTATCTAAACGCATATAAATATATGCATATATATATATATATATATATATACAATACGACGAGGGAAAAACAATGGCTTTAATTGTAAATTAAAACAGTTGCTTCTGCACCAGGCACCGGCTTTTAATTGCTGGATTCTCGTTCATATAGTATTATATCAAAATCATTTAATAAGTATTTATATAGATAAATATATATATTATTAAGCAACAATTGTGTCCCGGTGCTTCAAACCGTATTGATAAAATATTACATGATTGAGAACTCATCAACATAAAGCTGCTGCCTGGCACAGTAACAAATGTTGCAACTAAGAATTAAAGCCTCTTTTGTTTTCCCCGCATCTTAGTACAATTATACATTTACTAATCAATGCGGATATAGAAGGATAACTCTTCAGCTAAAATGACCTCCATAGTTATACCAATGCTTCTACTATGTCTCAATCAGTGCTTCAAACGTGAAGTGCTATGAACACGTGTAAGCTAATGAAGTTCATAAAGTAATCATACTTCTTTGTCATTCACGTAGCTTATTACTGCTCTCACCTCGGCTGACTCTTCGTTCTGAAGCATATGTATACGGAGTTCTATCAACAGGTTATTAGTAGCGCAATTCCTAAGCGAAATATGAAGGACCGAGAATTTTGATAACTGACAACACAGGAAACTCACGGTCATTGAGTCACTGTGTTGCTTCTGTTAAACACTGTTAAAAAATTACAAATACTCGTATTTTGAGCCTTATTTTTACCGTTTGTGCATATATGCTGGGGCAGAGCCTTGAATAATTTTACTTTAATGAATCGACCCAATTATTTACATTTTGTCTGGTACTTTGGCTAGGTATCTTTTGCCGAAGCGCTTTATTACGGGACGTAAGCAGACCAACATCGGTTGTAAATTGCTGACAAACACAGACACAAAGACACACAGGGGTAAATACTTCTTTCTTTTTCTGTTTCCCAAATTGAAACCACAAGGCATTGGTCAGCCCGAGACAATAACGGAAGACATCCAAGCTGCTACGCAGTGGGACTGAACCAGAAAACATATGGTTGACAAGCGAACCTCTTTCCAAACAGCTACGCCTGGTCCTATACATATACAGACACGCCCACACACATGTGTATGTATGTTGACACCATCCCCTCGATTGACTAATCCCTGCAGCTGACGTGTATTATCAGGCTGCAACGCAAAGACACAACAAGTGAGAGATTCCACTCATCTGACCATTCCTGGCAACGTGCATCTGCCAGACACCTAGATACGTCCATTTGGAGACCCTTACATCCCACATATGTATTATGTACATATAAATACATACATGTATATATACAATTGAATAACAGGATAAAATCTTTATAAGAATTTATCAAGAAGTTAGCGTAACAAACCTTATAAGGGAAAATCCATCAACTATTCCTCTTAAATATATTTATTTATATTAAGGGCATTACTATACATAAATGCCTCACGTTGGAGGGACTCTTAAAGTCAAAATTACCATAATAAATAAATACATTGTATATATATATATATGTGTGTGTGTCTGTGTGTGTGTGTGTGTGTTTGTGTGTGTATGTATGTATACACACACACACAAACATACATACATACATACATACATACATATTTATATATATATATATATATCTGTCTATCAGTCTATATGTACACTGCGTTTCGGTTTCCTTCCTTCTTTCTTTCGTTTACAACTCACGCATTCTTACCTACATATTTAGATTAAGAACAGATTTTGTGTCAAACTTATTAAAATCTCGAATGTTAACAAGTTCTATTTGGTTGTTTTTTTTCTTATTTCCGTATTTCTCAGAACGCACAAACATGTCATTAGCAATAATATATTTTGAGATTAAACCGTGCACCATTTCAAATGTCAGACTAAGAGATTTAAGAACTGTAGTATTCCAGACCAGACACGTCAGTCTAATAAGGAAGAGAGGGAAAAATCATTAAAATAAAACAACCAAAAGCCAAAATGTCTTACTTTACTCACGTGCGCACAGAAACACGCACACACGCTGACACACACGCGCACGCACACCATCACACACATAAACAGACACAGTCACATACATAGTCACACACACATGTATGCAATTGTAGATATGTGAGTATGAATATATACATGTACATATATGTGTGTGTGTGCGCCTCAATATATGTATGTATGAAGATAGATAGACAGACAGATAAATAGATAAGTACCAGTTACGCACTGGGGTCGATGTAATCGACTTAATACCTTTGTCCTTGTTTGTCTCCTCTATGTTTAGCCCCTTGTGGGCAATACAGAAGTAAGAAATATGTTACATAGCATTTTATTACTAGTGGTTAAATGCAATTCAGTAAAAATTGTCAAAGTACTAGATTCTATGCTGTCCAACATTATGTTGTGGGAATCTTCTTGTCTTCATCTAGACAGCTGTTTTGAAAAACATCTGTCTAAACTAAGAGTTGGAATATCTGGTGTCACATCTGCGGCAATTTTGCATCCAAAGGTGTTGACTCATAGACATTTGAGGCAAATGCATATTTGTTCAGAATGAGTGCGGTTGGTCCTTTTCAATCGCTCAACATGCAAGAGACAAAACACACACATATAACAACAGGCCTGTAAAACGTTTATGCTTGCAATTCTCACAAAAGCGAGTTAATTTTATATGATTTAAAAATTAATTGGTTATTCTTATTGAAATCATTCTCTTGAAATTGCCTCTAACAATTTTAAGGGCTGTTAACATTTACTGTTATTATTTTCTTTTTTACTAAAACAGAAATATCAATGATTTAGTATCTCATTATTTTTGTGTCTCTCATACAATATATACCCACTAACCACACTGCAATTTTTTGACAATGTACACCAAAATACACCAATAGAGCTTAATAGCTACCAACAATATATAATTACTGCATACTCCAATATCCAGCAATATTCAACAATTACCTGATATTCTAAACTGCACACTAATATGTTTAAATTAGCAAAAGGTGTTTTGACCGTGTGCATTCCATTTCTGCTATCGATGACCGTTCTACTCAGTTTATACTATCATGCATTTCAGAGGTATTTATATAACATATTTCTCTTTCAGAAAAAAAAAAAAAGATTTGGAAAAATGATTTTATAACTTTACCCGTCTTAGAATAATTGGGTTCATGGAACTCTTCTGTGAACACTCATAGTAGTAAGAATTCCTCTGTCCTAAAAAAATTTAGTTTTCGTCTTGCCGATTTCATATGCATTACTTAGCAAGTGTTGAACGTAAGCGTTAAAGGGACATAACTAAATATTCTTTTCTACTCTAGGCCCGAAATTTTGGGGAGGTGCCAGTCGATTAAATCGACCCCAGTACGCAACTGGTTCTTAGTATTTCGATCTCAAAAGTATGAACGGCAAAGTCGACCTCGGTGGAATTTGAACTCAAAACGTAAAGACAGACGAACTAGTGCTAAGCATTTCACCCGGCGTGCTAACGTTTCTGCCAGCTCGAAGCCTTAGATATAACTAAATATTGCAAGTAAGTTTTTTTTTTCTTCTCTCATTCTGTCTATTTTATTAATCCTTGGAAAAGGTTGAAATTTACCTTTGTTGACATTCAACATGATCGAACTTGGAACATCGTGATTGCTTTATATATGTACATACGCTACGATAGGGCAACACACACAAAAGCTGCATCGATATATACCATATACTAACACCCCGAACATAAATCTTTACGTAGTTGTATGATCCAATATGCCCGAGCACGTCAATATGGCTAAATCTACGGGCTGATATT
>NC_043003.1:41661708-41729208 GCF_006345805.1 Octopus sinensis | reverse complement strand
GATCCTGTCATTATTTTTCTTGTTTTCCTGTCTATTTTGGTCAGTTCATTTCGTGTCCAGTTAAGGATATTGTAGCTGTAACTTATAACTGGGACAGCTAAAGTGTTGATACCTATTATCTTGTTTTTAGCATTGAGCTCTGTGTTTAGTATTGATCTAACTCGTCTATAATATTCTTTTTTTTATTTTCTCTTTCATTTGTGTGTGTTGTGTCTTATCTAGTTCATGGATTCCTAAGTATTTGTAAGTTTGGCTTTGGTCTAATTCTTTTATTTCATTTGCTTCATCTAGTGTGATGTTGTTACTCTTAACTAGTTTTCCCTTCTTTCATGGTTACTTTGGCGCATTTTTCTAATCCAAATTTCATATCTATTTCTTTGGTAAATCCATGAACTGTCTTTAATAGTGTTTCCAGCTGTTTGTCATTTGCAGCGTATAGTTTTAGGTCATCCATATATAAAAGGTGGCTGATCGTTTTGCCGTAGCATTTATATCCGCATCCAGTTCTATTTAGCATATCAGATAGAGAGTGACAGTGCCAAGCAGAAAAGGAGTGGAGAGAGCGTATCTCCCTGGAATATTCCTCTTCTAATGGGGATGTCTTTGGTTTTCATGAGTCCCTCTTTTGTTTGGAGGTGTAGGACTGTTTGCCATTTATTCATAGAGTGCTCTATGAATTTTATGATTGTTGGTGCTACTTTGTTAATGGCTAGTGTTTCGAGGATCCATGTGTGGGGGATGCTATCAAACGCCTTTTTGTAGTCAATCCAGGCCATACTGAGGCCTTTCTTCTTTCTGTGGCTGTCTTCAGTTATGGCTTTATAATCATTAGTTGATCTTTACAGCCATATGAGCCCTTGCGGCATCCTTTCTGCTCTTCTGGGACATTTTTGTTTTCGTCCAGGTGCTTGTTCAGCCTTTGTGATATCACTGCAGTAAATGCCTTGAACATAGTAGGGAGGCAGGTTATTGGTCTGTAGTTTTCTGGTTTTTCTGTTTCATTTGATTTGGGAATTAAGATGGTTTTTTTTCCTTCGTGAGCCATTCAGGCATTGTCTCTGGCTCTGCTAGTATGCTGTTAAAGTTTTCAGCCAGCTTTTTGTGCATTCCTGTTAGATATTTCAACCAGAAGTTGGGGATCTTGTCATGCCCAGGTGCCTTCCAGTTGCTTAGTCTTTGCAGTGACTGGGTGACCTCTTCAGTTGTTATGGGGGTCCAAGTTTGTTCAGATGCCGAGTTTGTTATTTTGATACTCCTTTTTTTTGGTGGTTCGTTCGCCGACCATATTTCTCCCCAGAATTCTTCCAATTCTTCTGCCGTTGGTGCTGCAGTGACTTCTATTTTATTTTTGCCCAGTTCTTGGTAGAACTTTTTGGGGTCGGAGTTGAACTTTTTGTTCTGTTCAAAGAAGCGTTGGCGTTTCTCGTACCGGCGGATCCTTTGAGCTTTGGCAAGGATATCTTGCTTCAGCTTTTCTTTTATCTCCGGCAAATCTTTTTCTGTGGTGTTATATTTGCGGAGCATTTTTGTTCTCTTTTTGTTGCTCAGTAGCGTTGCTTTTTTGCTGATTTCATTAAGAATCGACAGGTCTTTTCTAATTTTTTTAATTTTGTTTGGATGTTATTTATCCACAGGGTTTGTTTGGGTGGTGGTACTCCTGTTTGGGCGGGTTTGGGTGAGTATCCAGCTTCTTTTGTGGCTGCAGTGGCTGCTGCGTATATCAAGTCATTTAGTTCAGTGATATCACTTTTTTTTGTTTCAGTGGCTAGTTCAGTGACGGCTAGGTTATTATTATTATTATTATTATTATTATTATTATTATTATTATTATATTATTATTATTATTATTATTATTATTATTATTATTATTACTGTGACTGTTACTGTTGATGAGGAATATATTGTATTTATGGCGATGATTTGGCAAAGTTGACAGAAAATCTGAAAATAAGTGGTTTGTATTTAATTGACAAAACTAAATATTGCCAGGCACTTTACCCGATTCTGAAAGAATTCTACGTAACAAGTTCAAATATAACCGAGGTCAACATTTAGTTTTATCTTTATCAGTTTGATAAAACTAAAATACCAGCCATATACTTGGTTGACTAATCCATCCCCAATGTACTTGTTAGAGTTGAGCCTAAGTTAGTGACAATATCGTAGAGGCCGTGAACTAACAGAATGTTTTACAGCATTGGGAGAAATTCTTTGCAATATTTGTTATGTGCCATTAAATTCTAATTTTAAGTCATGTCCAGTTTAACTTTGTCTTTCATCCTTTCAAGCTGGTATAATAATAGTCATGTATTGGCGTCGATGATATTGATTAATCCCCTCCAATCAAAATTACTGGTCTTGTTCATGAATTAAATTAATCTAACGGTTGTGGATTGGTAGAATCATTACAGCATCGGAGAAAATGTTTTGCTACATTTGCTACAAAGTTCAAATCCTATGACGATCAACTCTGATTTTCATTCCTACTGGGTCGTTAAAAAGTGCAGTGATAGTCTAATACCGATATCCATTTTATTGAATGAAACCTCCTCTGAAATTCTGCAGGTGTTTGCCTAAAACAAAACCCATCATTATTAGCGTATTTAATCCGCCGATGTCAACTTTGACTTTCTTCTTACGTGCCCATTAAAATAAGAACCAATCAAGTATTGGTATTGATGTAATCGACTTTCCCTTCCTTTCGAAAACCGCTGGTCCTTTGGCAAACAATGAAGCCATTTCTATTAATATAGTTAAAACAGCGAGTGGGCAGAATCATTGGCGTACCAGAACTAACGCTTAGCGGCTTTTCTTCCAGCTCCATGTGCTCTGAGTTCCAATTTTAGTCGGCGAGCTTGCGGAATCATTAGCGCACATGAAAGATCGCTTAGCGGCTTTTCTTCCGGTCCCGTGCACTCTGAATCCCAATTTAAGTCGGTGAGCTAACGGAATCATTAGCACACAAAAAAGAACGTTTAGCGGCTTTTCTTCCGGCTCCGTGCGCCCTTAGTTCCAATTTAATCGACGATCTGGCGGAATTATTAGCACGCATTATAAAATGCTTAGCGACATCTTCGTTTTTATGTTCTAAGTTCAAATTCCGGCAAGGTGGACTTTGCCTTTCAAAGTTCCCCACCCTAGAAATTGTTGCCATTGTGCCAAAATAAGAAAGAATTGCTATACTTTGGACGGTGGATTTCGCCAATCCTCACAACTAATGCATTAGAATGTTGGACAGTCTCTTGTAGTATTTATTTCTTAAAACTAAATTTTGGTAGGTACGCAAATTATTCTATGACCTGTATTCACATGTTCATTGGAAGATATTGGTTAATGCGCCTCTAAATATAACAATGAGACGGCTTGGACGCTTTTGAACATATATCTGTTCTTGCGGGTTTGACTTGGGGTAAAACAGCAAGAATGAAGAAGCATCGAAACAGGAATAACAACAGTAACATCAAAGACATTCGCAGCATCAACAAATACAACAGAGAGAGAGAGAGAGAGAGAGAAAGAGAGAGAGAGAGACAGACAGACATACAGACAAAGAGACAGAGATACAGAAACAGACAGACAGACTAGCAGACAGACAGAGACAGACAGACAGACAGAAGGTGGAGAGAGTGAGGGAGAAAGAAAGAGGATAAGAAAGAGAGGTTTGGAGAGAGAGAGGGAGAATAAAAGAGAGAAGGAGAAAGAAAGAGAGAGGGTGGAGAGAGAGAGGGTGAACGAAATAAAGAGAGTGAAGAGAGAGGGAGAAAGAAAGAGAGAGGGAGGAGAGGGAGGGAAAAAGAAAGTGAGAGGGTGAAGAGTGACAGAGACAGGTGGAGAGAGAGGGTGGAGTGGGAGAAAGAAAGAAAGAGGATGCAGAGTGAGGGAGAAAGAAATACGATAAGAGAGAGAGGGAGAGAGGAAAGAGAGAGGGAGAGAGGAAAGAGAGAGGGAGAGACTAAAACGACGAAAGCTGTGGATGACCTAAGTGAAAGAACAATGTCAGCGAAAGCGAAGAGAAAGATCTAAAGTAAAAAACGCGTGCAAGCGAAAGAAGCAAAAGAAACAGAGAGAAGAAATAGAGAGAGAGGGAAAACGCGTGCAAGCGAAAGAAGCAGAAGAAACAGAGAGAGAGAGGGAAAGAAGGTGAGAGTGAAAGAGAGAGGGAGAGTGGAATTGGGAGTGAGTAGTGACCATGCTATTAACTTGTACAGGAAGGAAAGACAAATAGAAGTGTAACTAGCTGTAATGTCAGTACATGTCTACAGTTTTAAACTGAGAAGCGTTTTGGCTTCTTTGATCTCCTGAACTTCTCCACTATGCTTATTTTCTTACGTACATCTGATAATGTTCTACCGGTTATTGTTATTGCAACTTTTCATATTTGATGTCCATGCTGTCCATTTACACTTTTCCCTGAATCTACTACTACTACTATACTACTACTACTACTATACTACTACTACTACTACTACTACTACTACTACTACTACTACTACTACTACTACTACTACCACTACTACTGTGAATTTTTTTTTCTTTCTTGCTGTTTTTCCGTTTCTTCTTTGCTACTGTAACTATTTCTTATCCTTCATATTACAATTTGTCGTTATAATCCTCGTCGGTGGCGTCGAAGTAGTTTTCGTCATCATCACCATCGATGATTTCAACGGTAAGATGGTTCGAGCTAGATCTCTGGCTCTAAAACAAAGATGAACACAAGCCATTCGATGAACTCGCGTGACGAATGTGCAACGTTTAAAACAAAACAATAATTTCCCTGAAAGCTGTGCTCAGGAACTTGGTACTTGGTTCTCAACATATACGTCTTGAAACACCATCACATTGCTCGAATTCTCAGAACGTGAGCAGCTACGAATGAAATAAGTCACAGTGTTGACATCGTTTGGCATACTACGTTTATTTGCACAATGATTTGGCAGATGTCTAACGCAGTAGAACGAGAGAATTACATATTCTGTTAGATGGAGTATGACGCACGGCATCGAAATCTACCTACAAGCTAGATATTCAATATTCTAACCAATAACTCTATAAACTCTGTAGAAATGTTGGCATAGGTGCTAGCAAAGTTTTTGGCATTCTTGTATCGATCTACCTTACTTGTAAATATCAGTATTCGGTTACTCTGTTATTGAGTTTTTAAATTTAGCGGAACACACTACAGACATATGTTACTGATCACTTCATTCTCTTGGGCCATAACAGCAATCCAATAGTCAGATTCGTATGTTTCTAAACGATATATTTAATATAACTTCACTGTATTCATGAATAGATATATGAGAAAAACGAAAAAAAGAGAGCTTGAAGAAAGTGGATGAGGCACATACAGAGGCCAATATATTTACGATTATAAATAGTAGTACTGCTAACGCTGCCACATGTACCAGTAAGGCAACAATACAATATTAACATTACATATGCATGTTAACATTGTTGGCAGCGATAATATCACCACTTTTGAGATCAACATGAATATTAGGACCGCGGAGAATATCTTGAAGACGGTAACAATTGGCACTAAGTAAACTAACCCTCTTGTATAAATTATCCCTGCCGAAACCAGCAGTACCAGCAGCAAAATTTTCGACTTTGACCTATGACTAAATAAACAGTGACCTATTACAGATTTGGGAGAAATCATGAATAGCAATCAAAGTAATGTCCTGAGGCCGCTGATGCAAAGGAACTATCAACTAACGAATATTAATTTCCTTGAAAAATCTTTCTGATTACAAATATTTGAATTGGTGTTAGTAGGTCACTGGGACGGTCTCATAAAAGCACACTGGAAATGGATTAATTCTCACCTTTGTAGGAGGAATGCAAGTGGTTTTTGAATGTCCTCAAATATTGTCTTACAAATTCCAATACAGGGGTTGAGAAATAGGAAATCGCCGACTAGATCGTTAGTATAAACGTTTCAATGTTCTGTGTGTGGAGACAGCGTATGTTATTCAGATATTTTGTCCTCTTGTCAACGAAGGTCTCATATTTGAGGTCTTTGTTCTCAGTTTAGGGAGATTACACAGAGAGGAATGTGCCTACTAGAATTTGGTCATGCACTGTAAGAAGAAATGTGTTATAGGAAACGTGTAAGCGAAGAAATTCAATGGGAATTGAAGGAATAAACTGAAATAACAGGAGACAGGTAAGTGTGAAAACAAAAGTTGGGGTAGAATTAGTAAGTTATCGCAAGGAAGTTGCAGTTAAGAGTTTAGACAATAGGAAAAGATAATAGGGCTGCTATAGCTGATGATCCCTTTCTTTGTAAAGATAGAAACATTACCTTTTGGGGCAAAATGAAGCAGTCAGTTTTGTTGTGTTTCGTTGGCGGAAAAATTCAGATCATGAGCGGAGTTCGGGGAAACATCTCTCCGACGATACACTAATCAATCACTAGAAATGGAAGCTAGGAGTTTGTGTGTGTGTGTGTGTGTGTGTGTGTGTGTGTGTGTGTGGTGGAGTTGCTGGCTTAAAACAAATTTCATGAAAGGATAGTGCAAATCACTTGCCGTTAACTATTGCCTGAAGGTGGCAATCAGAAATTTTAATGCAGCCGATGTGTTACGTGGTCGGAATATTGAACTTAGCGTACTCTGATTCTCAATAAATTATGATTAATGTTATATTGCGGGTGCTCTTCTTTTGAATGTTTATAGTGATTTATTGTTTAATATGTATATTTATTTTTTTTCTTTTGGTTATATTTTTCTTTTTTTTTTCCTTTTGGTTTTAGACTTTATTTCATGTGTATATCCCTGAATAGTTACACTCCAAATTGCTGCTCGAATTAATCTCCTTTTGACACGGTCTATTATCTTGTACTAATTACAAAACATATCTTTCACTACTGGTGACTGTGGCAATAAAGCCAACTGTCACTGGATTGAATCTGCACATGCGTCTCTAGACTGGAAACAAAATCTTAGGCAAGCTCCGGTATCCTTGGTGATCAGTTGATCTTGGTTATGTGGAGTTATTGATTCGCCCAATTTCTAGATCCTCCTGTATTGCGAGAAGTGTGTCAAAATGTTATTCGCATAAAGTTTATGGTATTTATAATTTCACCTACTTTTGTCACTCTTCTCTCTCATAGTTGTAGAAACTCCACAGTGACACAAACTTGTAAATTACCCATCCAATGTCCACACATCATATACATATATGTTTGTTTGTGTGTGTGTATGTATCTGTGTTTATATATATATATATTATATATATATATATTATATATATATATATATATATATGTGTGTGTGTGTGTGTGTGTATGTATTATGTATGTATTATGTATATGTATGTAGATAGACATATATACTGACAAATACATAGAAAGATAGATGATTTGGAATATATGCGTTACAGACACACACACACACACACACTATATATATATATATATATATATATATATATATATTTCTTTATATATATATGTATATACCATGTGTGTGTTTATATATATGTTATGTATATTTGTATATATATATATATATATATATATATATATATATATGTGTGTGTGTGTGTATATGTATATATATACATCTTTACACAGATAAATACATAGAAAGAATGAGTGGGAGAGTGAGAGAGATAGGGAGAGGGAGAGATTGTAGAATATATTCATCATGTCATACTCTCATCTTATTTACTTTCCGAAGAGATTGTGTTTATTACATTAAATGGCAATAATTAAGTTTAGCTACTAGAGGGCGTTGAATCAGTGCTGCCTACAGCTCTCTCCTTACGGTATAAGTATTTCAAAATATCCTGCTACTTTTGCCGCCAACCACTGGCATGCGGCAAATATCTTAGATGCTAATTAAGTAAAGCAAATATAACACCACAAGCTATTCATCAGTACGCTACTGTCAAGCACATATGTGCACAATCAGACGCATACACACACATAAAAAAATTGCGCTAACACACTCACTTTCACTTACTTGATGTCTACCTAATTCATCTTCTATACTTACTTATTTCGGAATCAACCAAAAGACACATCTCTACATCTGTCTGTCTAATACCAATAAGATTATACATCCGCTGTGAATAGAGCAAACTAACTTTCACTTTCAATGCCATCGATGACATCTTGAAATAATACTGCGAAGTGCACAGCAGAAGAAGAACAGCATGTACAGCTATGGCAGCTCTAGCAATAGGAGAAAATTTCAAGAGCTAGCAACAGTTTACTGGTATGTTTGACGTCACCATCTCCATGGTGACAATTCGAGTAAACTCAAACTTTCAACGGTGGTGATACTTGTTAGTTTTAATCTAGACAAAACCGACTCTTTTCAATCATTTATGTATTGCTTCCAATCATCATCATCATCGTCGTTATCACGATCATGATCGTGGTCATACACATCATCATCATCATCATCATCCTCAAGAGCAGAAGCAGCTGCAGCGTCCTCATCGACTATATTATAACAACAATCAAATTACGTTAAAATAAGCATCACCATCAGACGCAGGTGTGACTGTGGTAAGAAGCTTGCTTCTCAAGCAGACGGCTCCAGGTTCAGTCTCAGTGCGAGTCATATTAATCATTCGTATTCTGATGTATAAAAGAAGGCCCCTGATTGATGCTTTTCTGTAATAGTGGAAATTGATCCATTCTCTAATGTTTTGTGTAATAGCTTTTAGTATGTGGCCGAGTATTATCCAGTTGGAAGAAAACCTTTCGTCTTGAAACCAAAGTTGATCGCTTTTCTTCTAGTGCTGACAGCAGATGCTCAATCTGCTAGCAGTATATCTCCTTTGCTATCGTTCGGTTTGGGCTTCCAAGTTCAAAGTGGACTAAACCTTTCATATAACATCAAATACATAGCAATAACTTAAGTGGATGAAGAAATTTTTTAGCCTAGGGTGCCGCTTTTTTTTCTTTCCCAACCCACGGTTTCGGCGCTTGACATTTTCATAAAGAAACCATTTCTCGTCACCAGTGACTATTCGGCCCCCAAAAAGCTTCATTCGTGAGATGTAACAGCAAAGAAGAGCACACATTTACTTCCTGTGCGCGATTAGACTCGGAAACTTTGTGAGGAACCCATTGAACCAATTTGCTGGCTTTTCCGAAGGCATGCAGGTATCGATGAATGGCTGAATGACCAAATCCAAACTTCTCTGCAAATTCCCAAACAGTTACGATGGAATTTTGTTCCAACAGGGCTTGCATGACGTCCTCGTCGAGCTCTATAGATCTTCCAAGACGAGGATCGATTTCTAGTCTGTAGTTTCTGTCTAGGAATTTCTGGAACCACCGAGTCACTGGCTTACGTTTATAGTCCAGTCCATATACACTGCACCAATATTCCTCGCACTTTCCTTTGCGCTATTGCCTTAATTGAATTCATAAAGTAATATATGCAGAATATGCTACTTTGTCACTGTTATTATTGCTTTGAAATATAACTGTTAAAATCGAACTGCACTCTTCACAACTTGCATTAGGAATAAATACATGGTAAAATTACTACCTGCCTTTATAGCAACTTGATGCAAGTACTTTATCCTGTCCTTCTCCGACTTTTAGTTCTTGCAATTGTAAATTGAAACACATTATTTATGGGATGACCCAATATATATATATATATATATATATATATATATATATAATATATATATATATATATATGTATATATATATATATATATATATATATATATATGTGTGTGTGTGTGGTGTGTGTGTGTGTATGTATATAAAATATATGTATATTCTCCGTATAGAATACAGTTAGTAGTGCCAAAGAAGTTTAAACTTGAGCAGGTACAGAAGTAAATGTAAGGATAAGCAAGTCAGGCAGATCAATATACAAATATATAAAATATATGAAATACAAAATATGAATGTCTGTTTACATAGAAAAAAGTTTGACTAACACAGAATAGAAATGATATCAAGAATTATAAGGGTTGAAGAAACGTATTACAAAACCAACGGCTGTTTCTGCAGGCCTCAATAGTCCAAAATAATGCTTGTAGATTGATTTCCTCGTCGGATGAAAGAGAGAGAGAGAGAGAGAGAGAGAGAGAGAGAGAGGTTATGACAGGTAATGGTGTCAATACGACCCAAAGGTGTCAGGTATTGCTGAGTGATACGGATAGATTATAGTTAAGCTCCAGGTTCGGTGATTATGCGAATGGGGAGTCCAACGTAGGTCATGTATCAGCATGTACTCTTTTATTCTTTTTACTCTTTTACTTGTTTCAGTCATTTGACAGCGGCCATACTAGAGCACCACCTTTAGTCGAGCAAATCAACCCAAGGACTTATTGTTTGTAGGGCCTAGTACTTATTCTATTGGTTTCTTTTGCCAAACTGCTAATTTACGTGGACGTAAACACACCAGCATCGGTTGAAAAGCGATGTTGGTGGGGGGGGGGGGGCAAACACGGACACACAAACATACACACACAGACACACACACACACACATATATATGTATATATATATATATATATATATATATTCGACGGGCTTCTTTCAGTTTCCGTCTACAAAATCGACTCACAAGGCTTTGGTCGACCCGAGACTATAGTAGAAGACACTTGCCCAAGGTGCAACGCAGTGGTACTGGACCTGGAACATTGTGGTTGGTAAGCAACCTACTTACCATACAGCCACTGCTACGCCTATATGTATGTATATCATTTTTATTTTCGGAATCAGATAAAGATCCAAGACTGAAAGATTTTAGAACATTTATAAATAGGTCATGCAGATGTTTCCGGGATATTTTATATATCCATTCATCGGAGACGGTGTGGGAAAGTGGTTAAGCAATAGTTTTTCTTTATATGAAATAGAGATTGAAGTGGAGGAATGAAAATAAACGTGAGATATATAGGAATATTGCATTTGTAGATCCATTACTTGAGTAAGTTTCAATAGTATTTAAAATTGACCATTCCTAGTATAGAGTTTGTACACGGTGTTATTGAATCGAAGCTTTTATGTGAACTCTATACTTGGAATGACCAATTTTAACTACTATTGGAACTTACAAGGAACTGGAATCATATATGTATACCATTCTGCCTAAATAATGGATCTACAAATGTAATATCGCTACGTATCCCACGTCTATTTTCATTCCATTTCTCAATTGTATTTAATTTATTATTTGTAATATATATGCCTGTGCGCGCCTGCGGGCGTGCATGCGTGTGTGTGTTTGTGTGTGTGTGTGTGTGAGTGTAAATATTCACAGAATACACATGATCTAAGTGGGTAACATGACTTAGATTTGATTCTGTATTCCTTGTGAAAAATTTTTGTTATTACATTGGAAATAACAGTTTTAAAATTTCATTTTATTGGTTGTTAACTTTATGGGCATTGCCGTCTCCATCTCAAGGATACACCTTGTTGTACATTGTATATTTTCGATACTTTCTTTTGCCAAACATCTGCGCATATTTATGAAGAACAGAGTATTACTAACCTGCAAGGATTTCACGTTTAAGATTCAAGGCTTATGGTAAGAATTCAAGATTTGCTTTCAAGATTAGGAAATACAGTTAAAAAGAAATCTCCAAAAGAATTCCGAATAAATTAGAAAATAAACCAAAAAAGGAGAAAAAAGCATATATCGGAAGGATGTCTATTTGGCAACATTGCCTCATAGAAGATGTATATCGATACATCTTCAGTATATCTTCAGTACATCTTCAGTATATCAATATACAATATACTAATTAGATTGTGAAGGATGGAATTGAATTGTTTTATTTCCTTTCATATTTGGTTATTGCAGAGCGAATAATATAACATAAGGATGCGTCTGTTTTAAGTAATGAATTTATGCAGGCTTAACTCTTTATGACCGTTAACTCTTTCCGTTATTTACCAAATACCAATGGATATTACTCTAGTGATAAAAATAAGAAAGATTTATAAAATGAACAAGCACTTGAAAATCAACATGATACTCTGCGTATATGTGTGTGTATGTAGATACACACACACACACACACACACACACACACACACATATATATACTGAGTGCGTTCAAAAGGTATCGACTTCATTTTTGTGGCGGCAAAATAAATACCGCGTTGGCAAAATCCTTTGGGTAGGAGACGACAGCAATCTTCTTACACATACTTGAAAATTTTCACGTCACTAGGCAGCATTACTTCCCGGCCGTTACGCTTAGAGTACAGACATATAGTGTGCGCTCTATATAGGTCGTTTTCACTGACCGCATCGAGCAGGGATATTGCATTATGTTTTTCCCAAAGTTTAGTGATACCTAAGCTCAAATTACCTTGAATATTCAACAGGCCTTGCGCGATGATTAGGAGTGATAAGATAGCTTGACAAATGGCTGCACATCAGTGGAGAACGAATCATGCTTAGGTAACACATCCACAAACCAAAACGACGAGCCAATTCACAAGGGTCGTCGTGTGACAAAACAGGAAATCGCGCACAAAGTGGGAACAAGCACAAGCTCAGTGCATTCGATTTTAGCAGAAAGTAACAGAGAAATTCGTCCCCTAGGGTGCTAGTGGAGCAACATAAAGAGTTATTGTAATTAAACATTTGAAACATCGTAATTTTCTTGAAAATATTTATCTTGTGCAGTATGTTCAACAGTGTATTAGATAAGATAATAAATTTAATTTTATTTAGAATGAAGAAACATGAAATTAAAATCAAGTTATTTATATTGGTACACACACACACACACACACACACACACACACACACACATATATATATATATATATATATATATATAACTTTCTATATAAATATCCAATATTTTCTATGAAAGTGAACGTGTGGTTTGTAGACATGTATTCATATAAGTATCTCTATAAAAATACCTCAAGAGCGCAAAGAAACAGGAGCCCATAATAAAATTTTACAGTTCCTATTCAGGATAGTGTCATACCAACAGCTATTCTGTAAGAGCTGAACATCAAAAGGAAATACATTCAATTTGCCTGTAAAATACTTCAAAAAGAAATTTCCTATAGGAAAACACATTATATTAATAATAGTATTAAATAAATCACAAGGAAAATATTTCTATTTGGCAAAGTGTTTGTCAAAAGGCTCTAAAAAAACATCTCAGGACATTCTGGACTGTACAAAACGAGTGTCAGATAAGGGCTTATCGCCTTTGGTCTATGCGTTATCCTGAGAAGTGACTCAGTAACAGCCGAGAAGTGACTCAGCCGAATAGCAAGAAAATTTTCTAACATGTGTAGGAAGGGTGGCGACACCTCCCATCCAATGGATTTTGCTCGTGTGGCATTGGTTTTGGCGGGAGAAAATAAAGATGGATAGTTTTTCAATGTACCACCTACATATGTATTTCAATAATTAAATATATGTATATTTGTAATTTAATCCCGATTCGAAAAGTTTGCCAGTCAGATGTTCATAAAATTATGCACTTTTGGCACCTTTTCAACGAGATATCATAGACAGTCATAAGAGAATCATATCCTGTATATAAAGAGGGAATAAAATCTTAGCATGTGTAGAAACAATTGTAGTATCAAGAAAAGAAATACATACAGTTTAACTGTAAAATACTTTTTGAACATATTTCAAGCACCGAGATTTCCTCTGAAAATAAAACATAAATCTAAGTTAGAGAAATGAGGAGTTATTGTAATTAAACATTTGAAACATCTTAATTTTCTTGAAAATATTTATCTTGTGCAGTATGTTCAGCAGTGTATTAGATAAAATGATAAATTTAATTTTATTTAGAATGAAGAACATGAAATTAAAATCAAGTTATTTATATTGGTACACACACACACACACACACACACACACACACACACACATATATATATATATATATATATATATAACTTTCTATATAAATATCCAATATTTTCTATGAAAGTGAACGTGTGGTTTGTAGACATGTATTCATATAAGTATCTCTATAAAAATACCTCAAGAGCGCAAAGAAACAGGAGCCCATAATAAAATTTTACAGTTCCTATTCAGGATAGTGTCATACCAACAGCTATTCTGTAAGAGCTGAACATCAAAAGGGAAATACATTCAATTTGCCTGTAAAATACTTCAAAAAGAAATTTCCTATAGGAAAACACATTATATTAATAATAGTATTAAATAAATCACAAGGAAAATATTTCTATTTGGCAAAGTGTTTGTCAAAAGGCTCTAAAAAAACATCTCAGGACATTCTGGACTGTACAAAACGAGTGTCAGATAAGGGCTTATCGCCTTTGGTCTATGCGTTATCCTGAGAAGTGACTCAGTAACAGCCGAGAAGTGACTCAGCCGAATAGCAAGAAAATTTTCTAACATGTGTAGGAAGGGTGGCGACACCTCCCATCCAATGGATTTTGCTCGTGTGGCATTGGTTTTGGCGGGAGAAAATAAAGATGGATAGTTTTTCAATGTACCACCTACATATGTATTTCAATAATTAAATATATGTATATTTGTAATTTAATCCCGATTCGAAAAGTTTGCCAGTCAGATGTTCATAAAATTATGCACTTTTGGCACCTTTTCAACGAGATATCATAGACAGTCATAAGAGAATCATATCCTGTATATAAAGAGGGAATAAAATCTTAGCATGTGTAGAAACAATTGTAGTATCAAGAAAAGAAATACATACAGTTTAACTGTAAAATACTTTTTGAACATATTTCAAGCACCGAGATTTCCTCTGAAAATAAAACATAAATCTAAGTTAGAGAAATGAGGAGTTATTGTAATTAAACATTTGAAACATCTTAATTTTCTTGAAAATATTTATCTTGTGCAGTATGTTCAGCAGTGTATTAGATAAAATGATAAATTTAATTTTATTTAGAATGAAGAAACATGAAATTAAAATCAAGTTAATTATATTGGTACATATATATATATATATATATATATATATAACTTTCTATATAAATATCCAATATTTTCTATGGAAGTGAACATGTGGTTTGTAGACATGTATTCATATAAGTATCTCTATAAAAATACCTCAAGAGCGCAAAGAAACAGGAGCCCATAATAAAATTTTACTGTTCCTATTCAGGATAGTGTCATACCAACAGCTATTCTGTAAGAGCTGAACATCAAAAGGGAAATACATTCAATTTGCCTGTAAAATACTTCAAAAAGAAATTTCCTATAGGAAAACACATTATATTAATAATAGTATTAAATAAATCACAAGGAAAATATTTCTATTGGGCAAAGTATTTGTCAAAAGGCTCTAAAAAAATTCAACAAATTCAGGTTTTGAGAATATATACAGTTGCACGCGCACGCATGTGAGTGTGTGCGTGTGTGTGCCTGTGCTCACGCGTACATGGATAATACACACATATACACACATGCGTGTAGAGAGAGACAGAGAGAGACACACACAGAGAGTCAGAGTGGGAAAGAGACGTGTATATATGTATCTATCTGTGTATGTATAAGTATTGTGAAAGTTCATACTTCAATATCTGAATATTTCATATTTTGAAGCCATTCATCAAAAATAAACGGTAAAAAGGTGTTGATCTCTGACTTCCCTATGCTGTAGTTTGCATGTAGGCTAACTTTGCGTCGTTAAAATAGCCAATTGACTGCGAACATCTCTGATCTGTAATTTATTCGGAACCGTACTTGTTAAATAGCTTTTACTATTCTCCAGTTCCCAAGGTTTCTTACTCTACCTTCAATTGTGTCATGTGTGTGGCATTTACGTAGGCATTTTTTTGAAGGATTATGCAGTAGTATAGACGTTTTCTGTAACTCGACTGAGAACGTTGGTACTTCCGAAGTAGAATTCTTTACTATATCTACTACATGTGATTTTATATACCATGTACGAACTTAGACATATAATTTCTTGATTCATCAGACCGTTAAGCAATGAACCTATGTTAGTGCCCTGTCCACAACTAGACCGGAGTGTGTCAATCGTAAATTTAATCCTGTTTACGGATCGTGTTGTGGAATGCAACAGCTATTTTTTCATTAAAATGTGGTAGATTTAAAAATGTAATGTCATCTTCAATATTTTAGCCCTAACTTTGTGGTTATAGAACCTAGCTGTTCTTTCTAGCGTGTTGAATCCCACAAGTGGATTCATCATGTGTTTAAATGTACACTGTATTTTATGACTAATTCATAGTCTTTGGACTAAATTTTTACACGTTAGGCCACTGGAAATGGAAATTTTAATAAATTTTCACTTCCCTTTGATACGAATACGTTTTTGGATAATTTTCGGTTTTTAAAAGTTGGCATTTTTTTATTGCCGGCGAAGTAGAAGTCTGATCGCCTCGTGTTGATATATTTAACCCAAGGTGTTCCTGCTGAGGATGATTTCACCTAGGTAGTATATGTTATTTTACTTGCTAAACTAAAATCAGAAGCAAATTGGTCCAGGAAACTAGATGGTAAAGTATTATTATTCTTTTCATTTCGTTCCTGTCGAATTTTATCCCTAATTTTGTGGTTATGGAACCTAGCTGTTCTTTCTAGCGTGTTGAATCCCACAAGTGGATTCCTCATGTGTTTAAATGTACACTGTATTTTATGACTATATATATATACATATATATATATATGCATGTATGTATGTATGCATGCATGTATATATACCACAGAGCTATCTGAGTTATTCTTAATTCATCGCCGGCCGTTGAAATTATACATATTATGAAGAACATAAATGTGCTGTACTAATTTGGGGATTTTTCTATGTATTCCATGTGTTGGAGACGACTTAGGTAACTACTGAAGTGATAAAAATGAAAGAAATAGAAACATATGTCCAATGTTTTTTCTCTTACCTCCTTCACAATCAGATTGACTTTTTGGTTTAATGGGGTGTTAGTTTCAGAGAATATTTCGTTCATGCGATTATCGCATTTTATTCGAAGTTTTTCACCACCAACGCTACGTGGTTATATGAAATTCTCTTGATGATTAAAACTTTTCAATAAATATAGAATTTATGTTCTGTGATATTTAATACACATTTATTCACCTTTTCGTCTTTGTTGATCGAACGCCTTCCACTGCCCATTCTGGGCTATTTCTCTCAGCTCATTTTCCTTTATAGATACATATTATACAAGCATACGCCCAAACATTCAAACATTAATACATATATAGATATGTGTGAGTGCGTGTGTGTGTATCAATACATAAACAAGCGCACGCACAGACGCACACACACACACACAAACACACACACACACACACAAACACACACACACACATATATATATATATATATATGAATATATATATATTCATTCATTTATTTATTTATTTCCTTCTAAAACCCATCCATTCGATTCGTAACAGGAAGTGCATACAATTGACATATGAGAAAACTGCAATGTTATTGAACATAGTATTTCAAGAGAGGATAAAAGAGCCATGCCTTCCCTAATGCCCAAACTTTTGGATTTACTGATGGAATTGGCTTTCATGTGCGCATTGAAAAATCATAGATGTCACATGTAGATAGCGAAGTTGGTCCATATGCTTCTATTGAGGGATTCATAGACGCCGCACGTTTTTCTCTGGCTAGAATTTATAAATGTAAATATACATGAATAAACATATACATAAACATACATATACGTGCATACATACTTACGCAAATACATATATACATACATATATAATATATATATATATACACATACACACATATATATATACACAGTCAAACACAGACATATATATGTATGTGTGTGCGTGCGCAGTAATCTGCATTTGGGCATGTGTATACAATTTTGCGTTTGATGCCGCTTCATTTAATCTACTTGGATTTATGAATTATGTTTCACATGTTGATATTAAATTTTTTTTATTCCACGTGCAGAATCTCAGACGCATACACGTTACAACGAACAAAAATCCGCAGCGACTCAAATGCATCAAGATACAAAATTACATACATACATACATACATATATATATATATATATATATATATATATATATATATATATATATATATATGCATGTATGTATACATATGCATATATATATATATATATTTACACACACACACACATATATATATATATATTTCCATATTCTTATATATATATATACTTATGCATCTATCTATGTATCTATGTATATGAAGTATGCAAAAAATGTTATACAATTTCTTACATTTCTAATGCAAATATTCCTGCAAGTGTTATGTAATATACCTTATTTTTATTAGCAACATCATATATACTGTAAATAATTGATATGTATTCTATGAGTACATATCGAATGTCTCGCAGAAAAAAAAATGATATGTAGAGTGAAAACCTTGTGCTTATATTAAAAATACCACCGTCGACATTACAATCATCACCATGGTTGATATCTTTATTATCGCTGTCATCATCGTTTTCATCATCGTCAACATTTTCGAACGCTTTTCTTGTTTGCTTTTTCTAATATTCTTTTGCGACACCTGATTCAACTCTGCATTTCTAAGGTTTATACAGCTGATTGTATAAGTATGTCTTTGTTATGGAATCTGGTTTGGTTTTTCCAGTATTATGTTAGTATTCTGTATTTTATGCATCAGGTCATCCCATAAGTTCCGTCCGAATTTTGAATAAAGGAAACTAGTGGTCAAATGTTATATTTAAATTAAATTTAATCATCAATGTACTTTCCCTGATTATCTATGACTGTCTTCCATCTATTTACAAGCTTTTACTCCAATCAATGTAAAGCTGTTTTAGTTTGAAAGCGGAGAACTCTAAAATGTCAGTTTCGACCTTCTCCTGGCTTGCGAAAGTTATATCTCCCAAATGATTCTGTAAACTACGAAACAAATGGTAGTATAAAGCAGCAAGTTCGGGAGAATGAGGCGGATGAGGAATTTTTCCCAACCAAGCTCTTCGATCTTCTTTGATGTGATCTTTGCCGTGTGGGTTCGCACATTATCCTGATGGAACATCACTTCTTTTCGATTCATTAAAGCGGGTCTTTTTTCTTCATAGCTTGGTTCAAACGCTCTAATTGCTGACAGTTGACAGGAGCATTGATTGTTGCATTAGGTGGTAACAATTCAAAGTGAATTACACCTTTGCAATCTCACCATATAGAGAGAACCTTTTTCCTATGAAGTTCCTTTCTCGGTTGTGGTTGAGCTTTTTGCCTTTTTTACCAAGCCACTGTTTACGACGTTTAACATATCGATAGAAGATCCATTTTTCTTCACCAGTCACAAGTCTATACAAAAAGGGTGAAACGAGTTCCCGAGAATGGAGAGAAGAGCAGATGTCAACTAAGGATTTGCGGTTGCTTTCAGACAATTCATGGGGCACCCATTTTCCAAGTTTATGAACCTTACCAAGATTTTGAAGATGACGATTAATGGTTATATGGCTTGAACTAAGCTCTATTGCCAATCCTTCAACTGATAATGCAGGATTTTCTTCAAGTACTGACTCAAGTAGCTTATCATCAAACTCAACTGGACGCCCTGTTCTATCTTCCGCTTCACGGCTGAAATCTCCACTTCTGAATTTTGCAAAACATCTTTTGCAAGTTCTTTCATTCAAGCATTCGTTCCCATAAACTGAGTGTATGTTTCCAGTCGCTTCGGCTGCAAAGTTTCCTTTTTTGTACTCATAAAGCATTATGTGCCTTAAATACACTTTGGATACTTCTATGTTAGAAAAGGTTTTAATCAAAGATATTTTAATTCTATTATCTTGTAAACCAATATTTAATTAGTTTAAATTTATACAAATGCATAAAAATCTTTTTCAAGTCCATTAGACATTCTAAAATATTATTAAATTTCATTCAATTAAAAAAAAAAAGGCAAAATTGGACAGAACTTATGGGATGACCTGATAGTTTGTTCGTAGTGTTTGCACTTGGACAGCACATATTAGAGCCTCCGCTTCCGGTTTTAAATTACTTTAATCATCCAAAGCCATGCTTTTTCTCTGTCTGTCTTATCCTCAACATCCCTATGAAATTGACAATGCATTCTCTTCTTTACCCACCTATTTTCATCTTCATTCGTTTTCAATTTCTTGTATAGTGCTTTGTCTTTGCAGTCTTTCATCCTACGCAAGACTGACCTTCTTACTTCTAATAATAGAGGTTCTGTGGCATTTAAAAAAAAACATGCTTTGTTGTTTTCTTCTGCTCTAATGCTGTGTTCGCATCCAATCAGTCCCCTTCCCCCTCTTTTTCTTGGTACATACAGTCTGCTTGTGTCACATTTTGGTTGGATCGACCCATATCTAGTTGGCAACTTCCTTGTCTTTCTGTCTAAGCTGTTTAGTTCGTCTACTGTTCATGCGAGTACTCCCGCTTCATATGTAAATAGTGAAACCGCCCGGTCGTTGGCAGCTTCCATCTTATTCCGTCCATTTAATTTCGACTTAAGAAGGATCAGTCTCAGTCTGCAAGTACTCCACCTTAAATTATTATTATTATTATTATTATTATTATTATTATTATTATTATTATTATTATTATTATTCAGTAGTTTTATTTTTATAGCGTGCTTTCACTTCACTACCGAGCGCAGCTCTGTGTGCCTTGGTTATGTGCTGTGATTTGTTGTGATGCTCTGATGCTTATTGTATGGAAAGTGTTCTGCGTAGGATGTGTGCAGTGCCTAGTAGTGCAATTTTCTGTATGTTATATGTGTTTGTAAGTCCTGGTGTTTTTGTTATGTATTTGTCTGAATATTTTTTTATCATGCCTAATGCACCTACTATGATAGGAATTGTTTCTGTTTTCAGATTCCACATTCTAGTTACCTCTATTTCCAGGTCTTTGTATTTTGAGAGTTTCTCCATTTCTTTTAGAGACACGTTGTCATCAGCCGGTATTGATACATCAATTAGAAAGCATTTTTTCTTCATGACAACTATATCTGGTCTGTTGGCCTTAATTTCTCTATCTGTGTGTATCGGCATATCCCAGAGTATGGTTGCTTTCTCGTTTTCTGTGACCTTTTCTGGTGTGTGCCTATACCATCTTTTTTCTGTTGTTATTCCATAATGTTGGCATAGCTTCCAATGTATGTAGGTTCCAACTCTGTCATGTCTGTGAATATATTCCTTCTTAGCCAAAACTGGGCAGCTAGAGATAATATGATTTATTGTTTCTTGTCCATCTCCACATATTCTGCAGTTACTTGTAATATTTCTTTTCATTACATGTTTTTGGTAATTTCTGGTGGGGAGGCTTTGGTCTTGTGCTGCAATTAAAAATCCCTCTGTTTCTGCTTTGAGTCCTGAGCTTCTCAACCATTGCTGGGATTTTTCTTTGTCTATTTCTTTTGCGTTTAGTTTAGTCCAGTATTTACCATGAAGGGGCTTTTCTTGCCATCGTTTTATCATGGTTCGTTGCTGTTCTATTTTTAGTTTGGATTTCATTTGTTTTATAGCTTTTGTTGTTTCTTCATCTTCTTCTTCTACTTCATGTTTATTAGGTGGTATGATTTCTTGTTTGTATTTGTCAGCTTCCTTAAATACTGAGAATAGTTTTTTGTTTTGCTCGTGTTTTGCCGCTATCTGGATCAGTTTTCCTTCCTTCTGAAGTAGATATTTTTGCAGTCCTATGGTGGTTATTTTATAGTAGTTTTCCAGCTGTATAAGGCCTCTACCACCTTCTATACGTTGTATATATAGTCTTTCTATGTCAGATTTTGGGTGATGCATCCTAGATCCTGTCATTATTTTTCTTGTTTTCCTATCTATTTTGGTCAGTTCATTTCGTGTCCAGTTAAGGATATTGTAGCTGTAACTTATAACTGGGACAGCTAAAGTGTTGATACCTATTATCTTGTTTTTAGCATTGAGCTCTGTGTTTAGTATTGATCTAACTCGTCTATAATATTCTTTTTTTATTTTCTCTTTCATTTGTGTGTGTTGTGTCTTATCTAGTTCATGGATTCCTAAGTATTTGTAAGTTTGGCTTTGGTCTAATTCTTTTATTTCATTGGTTTTATCTAGTGTGATGTTGTTACTCTTAACTAGTTTTCCTCTTTTCAGGGTTACTTTGGCGCATTTTTCTAATCCAAATTTCATATCTATTTCTTTGGTAAATCCATGAACTGTCTTTAATAGTGTTTCCAGCTGTTTGTCATTTGCAGCGTATAGTTTTAGGTCATCCATATATAAAAGGTGGCTGATCGTTTTGCCGTAACATTTATATCCGCATCCAGTTCTATTTAGCATATCAGATAGAGTTGACAGTGCCAAGCAGAAAAGGAGTGGAGAGAGCGTGTCTCCCTGGAATATTCCTCTTCTAATGGGGATGTCTTTGGTTTTCATGAGTCCCTCTTTTGTTTGGAGGTGTAGGACTGTTTGCCATTTATTCATAGAGTGCTCTATGAATTTTATGATTGTTGGTGCTACTTTGTTAATGGCTAGTGTTTCGAGGATCCATGTGTGGGGGATGCTATCAAACGCCTTTTTGTAGTCAATCCAGGCCATACTGAGGCCTTTCTTCTTTCTGTGGCTGTCTTCAGTTATGGCTTTATTAATCATTAGTTGATCTTTACAGCCATATGAGCCCTTGCGGCATCCTTTCTGCTCTTCTGGGAACAGTTTGTTTTCGTCCAGGTGCTTGTTCAGCCTTTGTGATATCACTGCAGTAAATGCCTTGAACATAGTAGGGAGGCAGGTTATTGGTCTGTAGTTTTCTGGTTTTTCTGTTTCATTTGATTTGGGAATTAAGATGGTTTTCCCCTTCGTGAGCCATTCAGGCATTGTCTCTGGCTCTGCTAGTATGCTGTTAAAGTTTTCAGCCAGCTTTTTGTGCATTCCTGTTAGATATTTCAACCAGAAGTTGGGGATCTTGTCATGCCCAGGTGCCTTCCAGTTGCTTAGTCTTTGCAGTGCCTGGGTGACCTCTTCAGATGTTATGGGGGTCCAAAGTTGTTCAGATGCCGAGTTTGTTATTCTGATACTCCTTTTTTTTGGTGGTTCGTTCGCCGACCATATTTCTCCCCAATTCTTCCAATTCTTCTGCCGTTGGTGCTGCAGTGACTTCTATTTTATTTTTTCCCAGTTCTTGGTAGAACTTTTTGGGGTTAGAGTTGAACTTTTTGTTTTCTTCAAAGAAGCGTTGGCGTTTCTTTTACCGGCGGATCCTTTGTGCTTTGGCAAGGATATCTTGCTTCAGCTTTTCTTTTATTTCAGGCAAATCTTTCTCTGTGATGTTATATTTGCGGAGTATTTTTGTTCTCTTTTTGTTGCTCAGTAGCGTTGATTGTTTGCTGATTTCATTAAGAATCGACAGGTCTTTTCTATTTTTTTTTTATTTTGCTTTGGATGTTATTTATCCACAGGGTTTGTTTGGGTGGTGGTACTCTTGTTTGGGCGGGTTTGGGTGAGTATCCAGCTTCTTTTGTGGCTGCAGTGGCTGCTGCGTATATTAGGTTATTTAGCTCAGTGATATCACTTTTTTTTTATTCAGTGGCTATCAGTTCAGTGACGGCTAGGTTTATGCTGTTTATAATAGGTGTTGTTATTTTGTTTATTTTTATTCTTGGGAGGTATGGTCGGTGGTCCATTTTGAGCTCTGTGGTTTTCAATTCTTTGATTATTTTATTTTTTATATTATCATAATCATTAGGCTCCCCTTCGTTGTTTACATCGTATTTGTTGGGAATGTTGCGTTTGTCTTCGTGTTTTACAGTTTCAGTGTTTATATTATTGGGCATTGTTGTGTGGCTTCTATCTACATTTTCCTGGTGTATGTTTTCGTTTAGGTGTTCTATTTCTATTTCTGATATTTTTTTTTGTGTTGAGAATGTATCTTCGTACGTTAGCTAATTTATTAGGGTTCATTGCTGTATCCAAGTCTATATCTCTATTAATTTCCTTCCATATTTTATATGTATGTGTTGTTGTATTTTCATTTTTTGGGTAGAGTACTGCTGTGAAGTATGCGTGTAAGATAGAAATGTATTCGTCACGTGTCCATTTACGTCTTTTGGGTTTTATTTGCGGGACATGAGGTACAACGTCCGGCGCATTATTTTGACGGTCGTCATTTTCGTAGGGTACCGGTCCGTTTATTTCTGTTGTCACATTATTTCGCACGTGTAGTTTTTCGTACATTTTTTGTTGTAAGTTTAATGTACGTACCGCTCGATTGTTATTCTTGGGTTGAATAGTATCGGTGGCATTTAATTTCTTCGTAGTTCCTTTGTACATGGTGTTTGGGGTCGGAGATGATCGTGATGTTCCACGCATGTTTACATGTGTTGCGTTAGAGGCGGAGATGATATCGAGTCAAAATACATCATTTCGTTTCGAAAATAGTAATAAATTTCAATTAGTATTACTTACTCGGATACAGTCCAATTCTTTGTTAGTAAAACTTTGGCTCCATAGGATGTCCTTGTTTTCGATGTTTGTGGATAGATTTCGGAGCTCTGAATTTTCCTTCTTACATCTTAAACGTCCCCGGTGTTCACTCTTAAACGTCCCCGGTGTTCACTCTTAAACGTCCCCGGTGTTCACTCACTTATTATTATTATTATTATTATTATTATTATTATTATTATTATTATTATTATTATTATTATTATTATTATTATATTATTATTATTATTATTATTATTATTATTATTATTACTATTATTATTATTACTATTATTATTATTATTATTATTATTATTATTATTATTATTATTATTATTATTATTATTATCATTATTGCTATTGTTATTATTATTATTATTATTATTATTATTATTATTATTATTATTATTATTAATATCATTATTATAATTAAGTCGGTGAGTAGGCAGAATCGTTGTAAGACCGATCACAATGTTTAATGGCATGTGTTCTAGGCATACGCTCTGAGCTCAAATTCCGCAGGTGTTGACTGCTTCTCTTCCTTTCGATGTCGATAAGATGAACACCAATTGAGAACCGGCTCTGTGTACAGACTTACTCTTTACCTTATAATTACTTGTATAGTGAAACCATCATTATTAGTATTAGCATCATCGTTTGTATTGTTGATTCATAATATAGGTATAATGTTTCAAGAGGTAAAATGTAAAATGTAAAAGGCAATTTCTGCAGTATACTTAATTCATCACCTATATAAATAGAAGATTAAAGTTAATTTTCATGTTAATTGAGAAGCACATCGCTAAATACAATGAAGGAATTATATATGACATCATACGGAAGTATAAAATTCTCTTGTTAAAATTATAGTTTACTCGACGTGAGAGAGTAATGTGTAGAAGGATAGTTGTGCAATTTAACCCGTAAATAATTTTCCGGGGGTTTTAAGACTTTTGCCAATCCACCGAGCTTGTTTTTATTAGAAATAACGGTTTACTAAAAAAGAGGTCGAGTAAAGCAATAGACTAACTGCAAAACAAGGCATAACTATCTTTCCGTGAGTTGTTGTAAGTTCAGCCAGCATCATGTCTTTTTTCCTATATATGGTTCCGCGTTCAGTAAGGCAAGTATTATAAATACCTTTTCTTCAAAGTAATATACTAATTCCCTTCTTAATAAACCATTGCTTTGTGATATTGCAAGAAATCAATAATTGATATTTTGTGAAAATCTTCCAATTCTAAGGAACTAGTCTTCTGAGCCAATGGAGTCAAACATGTACGTTTTCAACAAATGATATCTTACAGTGAATATATTTTGAGGAAGCAAACTCGATTATTTTCTAACATTATTTTCTGTTTGAATGAACCTACTTAATATATTCATTATTTGAGTAATTTCACATCTAACGCTTCTTAACTCCTAAGAAAGGACAGTTTTGAAATTTCTATGATATGCATACGAATTTTTTGCCCGCAAGAATTTTATTTCCATAAAATATATAGATATCACATTTGATACAAATGTTGTCGAAGAGGAATCTTATCTTTTTTCTTTCTTTTTTCTCCCTTTCAAGGTTTAATTTTCTATCAGTCTCACCGATGTTAGCAATCATTTACTAAAGTAGAAGATGAAAAAAATCCAATTATTATATCTCCACCAGACTTTTGGGATGTTCAAATGTCAATTCTTAACATTTAACAGTTCTTAATTTCACCCTTTAAGAACCTATGAACCATGTTCCATCACAATACTTTCTGGGTGAGGTAGCGATAATACGCTCTTAGATACTTTAAGTGTGAAGCAAAATTATGGAACGTTCAAAGATCATTTGCGCTGATCATACGTTTGCTTCAGTACGCCCGGTCTGTTGCGAAAATGCAAAATTAGCAACATTAGTTACCAGAAAATAATGTTTGATTGTACACCATTTAATTGTTTCAATAGAAATTTTATATACTTGTAATTTGTTGCAATTTTCAGAACAGCGGTCTATTCTTTACTGTATCATTTCACTTAACTAACATCAATTAGCGTACAATATCAATAAAGATTAGTCCTTGTTTTATTTTGTGTACTTTATTGTCTGAAATATGCCTCCGATATTATTTGACATTTAAACCAATGTATTTCACTTTCAACAATTCATAAATTGGTCAAGCGCTATGATAGGGTACAGTGGTTAGGATGTTCGTGCCAATACAACACAGTGCACTGGTCATATATTATCTAGTGTCTGTTATTGTTCCTCCTCACTATCAATGAAAATGTTAAGAATACTATTGTGCTTAATTATACTTAGCATTCTCAAGAAGCGCATATAAAAACAATCGTCGCTTAAATACTTAAGTACTGAAATTAATACACACACAAGCACTCACACACACACATACACACACATATATGCGTATATATATATATTAGTGCGTATGTATACACATATATGGTAGAAACCATGCAGCACTAAAAGTAACACCTGTTAAGAAGACGGATGTACCCATCATAGGTTCATTGACTACCTAGCGATAGCACGAGAACTCAGAAAGACCAGGTTGCTGCCCGGCTTGCTATAGGGTGGCTTGGAGTGCCTGTGCATGCTGATATTTCGTAGTGTGGAAAAGATTTGCACAAATCCAATCCTACTCTCTGAACTTGGACAGCATAAACCCCAAAAGAAGAACTAATCTACGTTATCGAATATTTTCAGTGTAGATCGTTTTCTCTCACAGTTTCCCTCTCCTAGAGAGATGTTGTAACTACAACAGAGGGGCCTACCACTCCCAGTGGGATAACCTTGATCCTGGACACCAACTCAGGTATATGCACGTCCCTGCGGATACAAACATGCATACATACACTTGTACAGGTATTGTTGGATAGCCTTTGGCTGCTGATGAGCTCTTTCACCCTTTAACAGGTTTTATTTTTCGTCCTGCAGAGGGTGTCCAACAATCATTCTCCTCACCAAGCAAGCCTGGTGTGGATGCCAATTTAATTGCCGAAGACCCGACCATGCAACAGATTGTACCGGGTTACAATAAACCAGTAGCGCCCAACACTGACCTGACATACGTACGTACGTACGTATGTATGCATGTATGTACGTATGTTTGTATGCATTTATGTATTGTGTTTTAAGTCAGCTAGGAGAAAATATGTATGCTTTTCAAAGAGATTGTAATATTTGGTAAAGAATGCACACTATTAGTTAGCCAAATTTGACGCTGAAATTACCCATTTCATTCTAATGAAAGAAGGTGAACTGGTAGGCACCTTAGCACTCCTGACAAAAAGCTTAGCGGCATTTTTCCCCGGCTTTCCGTTCCCAGTCGAAATTCCATCGATTTTTGTTTTCGTCCTTTCCGGACAATAAAATAATCACCAGTTGAGCATCGGATCGATGCAACCGACTAGCAAACTCGACACATCGTCTAACCTTGTACCTATTAGTATAATGGATAACAGTGTATATATTCTTATATGCATTTATTTTTCTTTAGTCTTTAAGTATTCTCTTTTCAGCCTGAAAATTAATGTGGTTGCCCCTCGCTGTGTTATATTAGGACACTAGTTGCTTAGATTAATCCAGATGATATGCACATCTAATGAACTCCTATTTTAAAGTTTTAGGAAGTTTTAATCATGCTTTTAATATATACCCAGAGAAATAAGTTCCAACTATTTTCATGAGAGTCAGTTCTGATGTAAAAACACTGAAAACGTTTGTTTGGTTAAAATGTGTGTGTGTGTGTGCATGTCAGTGTGAACATACATATATACGATGCGACACTGCAAAGTTCCTGGCTTTGGATAAAAGAAAATAGAGGAGGAGCAGTTAATCATGATTTTATTCAACATATTTTCCTCACTGATTGACACACTCATTGCAACGCTCCTTCAGTTTCACGAAGCCCTTTAAGACAACTCGGATAGTTCGGCCTCCAGCTAGGCCTGTTGCGATACCGTTAAAGCCAAGAACAGTTCAACATTCCGTGTATGTACACACACACACACACACACACACACACATATATATATATATATATATATATATATATATATTATATATATATATATATATATATTATATGTAAATGAGTGTGCATGTGCAAGATTATGTAAGTGCGTGTGTGTGTGTGTGTGTCTGTGTGTATGTTGCATATACTTGTGTAGTTGAGGGGTAAGTAGTAACGAATATTTAGATAGAATGCTAATAGCGAAAAATTTTATCTTTCATGAGAAAGTGAGACTGAAACAGAACGAGATCTCTCAGGACTAATGCCGCGTTTCATCCCCTACAAGCATTTATGTTAAACATACATTTTGATGAAATCTATTATATGTTACTTTATTTTTCTTTGTTTATGTCACTTAATCACTATTTATCTACCGTCAACTCCATCTAATATATATATACATATATATTAACTATCTACCTATTTATTCTTTCTGTGCTTCTATTTACCAATGTATAGCCAAATATAAGCATCGCCTACACATTTTGGTACACTTAGGCTTCTCTATTCTCCCTCTAATTCATCTCGCTTGTTCAAAACTGCATATATTTTTTTCCATAAAACTCAGTTTAAGAATAATCAACAACTGCGTTTCTGAGCGTTTCTATCTTCAAATGTAAGTGCACAATCTATCTCCCTCTTTCTGTGTGTGTCACTCTGTCTGTCTATCTTTCTCTCACTCACACTTTCTCACTTCTTTTTACTCTCCTCCTCTCCCACTGTATTTTAATCGATTGAACCAGCAAATCACGTAGCTGTTTATATGTGTGTGTATATCTATGAACACACACATACATACATAAATACATAAACACACACCGCTGAGAAAATGAAACAATTATTACCATTAAATACATATATATATATGTGTGTGTGTGTGTGTGTGTGTGTGTGTGTGTGTGTGTGTGTGTGTGTGTGTGTGTGTGTGTGTGTGTGTGTGTGTGTGTATGTGTGTGTGGAGGCGCAATGGCCCAGTGGTTAGGGCAGCGGACTCGCGGTCGTAGGATCGCGGTTTCCATTCCCAGACCAGGCATTGTGAGTGTTTATTGAGCGAAAACACCTAAAAGCTCCACGACGCTCCGGCAGGGGGTGGTGATCCCTGCTGTACTATTTTACCACTCTTTCTCCCACTCTTTCTTCTGTTGGCCTGCTCGCTTAGCCAGCGGGGTGGCGTCATTCGAAGGCTAAAACAATGCGAACGCATTGTGACCAGCGATGTGTAACAACGTCTGATGGTCTGGTCGGTCACGTGATCACGTGATATATATATATAAAATAACTGGAAGAGATATCTGGATGACTACATTCTTTAGCATGAAAGTATAGAGAGACTTGAAGAATTTCAAGCACTCATAAATGGACTCGACATAAACATTCATTTTACGATGGAATATAGCCATCAACAACTCCCATTGTTGACATCCTCATAAATAAATCCAGCAACAAAATGGAAACAGATATATACTATAAGTCCACGAAGTCCAAGCAATATCTACCGTTCAACTCATGCTATATCTACCCCAATTAGAATGAATTTTCCCTTCAACTTAGCAAAAGGATGTGTACCAATTTTTCTAATACAAACGTAATTGAGAGTATGGAGTCCTCCTCTAAACAAGGTCACAGTTTTACAATGAAAAACAACTCATATTCTTCGAAAAACCTAATATATGTATTAACATGCTTAGGGTGTCAATAGCATTACATAGGCCAAACCAGAACAGTCTACGCCAAAGGATGACCCTAGAATAGATCCCATATTAAATTTGTTTAATACATAAAAATAGCATTCAGCGAACACATTGACATTTGCGCCACTAAAGTACAACCCAAATTCAAAATTGTGTGTGTATAACCTATAATCAGCGCATTAGCAAAGAATCATATTTTATCACACATTATTAACCACTTTTGAATTCTTCCACAGGGCTTTAGAATAATACCCACGCAAATATTGAAACGATATATTCAGAACAGTCACTACCTATGAATTTATTCAGAGGAATTCTAATCATTACTACTAAAACCATAACAGGGCTCTTTTAGGTCATTTGACCATTTGAGAGACTCCACCAACAATCTATTACTGTCATACAACTCTCGCCCTATTCTTGTTCTTTCCCTTCTTTTTCCTCCTCTTCTTCTTCACCGCCTTCTTCCTCAGCTACTGCTGCTTAACAATCAAAACCAAGAACCCTCATCACTCATATTAAATATCTCTTTAGATCTGCTACTACCCCCCGTGCATTCACAAAAGTAAGAGAGAGAGAGAGAGAGAGAGAGAGAGAGGGAGAGAGAGACTGAGAGAGAGATACTGAGAGACAGAGAGTAAAAGGAAAATGTCTCATGTATACGAAAACTATGGAAATATTAAACAAAGTATTTCATTTAATTTTTCCGCAATTTAGCTGTTTTTCATGCTTTACCCTCAGTTGAAAAAGGCGCAAAGACTCAAACCGTTACTAAAATGTTCTTCTTGGTAAAATTATTTTAACATTTCTACTTGTTCCATTATCCTTTTATATATTATATATATATATATATATATTATATATATATATATATATATGCCTCTGTGTGTGCTAGTGTGCGCGCGTACGATTTTATACATGTATGTTAATATCTATATACACTCACAACACATTCGCACACAAATGCACGTGCGAACGTGAGTGTATGCAGGCGTATGTGAGTGTGCATGCTGGAGTATGTGTATGTGTCTGTGTCAATGTGTGTGTGTGCATAAATGCATAAGTTTTTTTTCCTGACTATTAAGAGGTATTTTGCATTTATTCGCTCGCTTTATAGTCATCCCACTGAGTAAATTTTCATTCATTTACATCGTCTTTCAACGCGATATTTCATGACTACATACGTTTCATTTTCTATTGATACGTCCATAAATATATCGCTGAATCCACTCAATTTTTCATTCCTTCTGTCTCTCTTTCCTCCCTTCTCTTTATCCTTCTCTTCTTCTTTACTTCTTTACACCTGAATCCATTTTGCGTTTTCTCATTCCGTACGTATGGCACGGTGCTATATCTCGTTTTATCTAAATCCACGCTATGTAAATGTGTATATAACTATCATATCACTACCATTACTCTATCACCTTATTTTTCCGTTTACGTTATCTTTTCCTCTCTCTCTGTATATATATATATACATTCTTTGTAAAATTCAACAATAACGCTTCATTTTGCTCATTAGATTTGAAAATATTGAATGACGGTTGCAGTTCAGTAGAGAAAAATGCCAATGCTTGCATATTTACGTTTCTTTGCACTAGGTCACAGCATAGAAATGTATATTCCAGTTATGACTTTAAGTGCAAAGCATGACTTTCCGTCATTTCAACATTAATGTACACCCAGTAACTAAGAAGAAACATATATATTTGTCTATGTGTATGCGTGAGTATGCGTGTATTTTTATGCATGTATATATGCATATGTATGTAGTTTTCATAAATATGATACATTACCTTCATACACTACCTGTACACATATACTCATGCTCATATATATATATATATATATATATATATATATACTAGCAGTATCGCCCGGCGTTGCTCAGGTTTGTAAGGGAAATAACTATGAAGCATTTTTAGAGAGTTATAGCGAAAAAATAGCAAAAAAATGGAAAAAAAATTATGGTAAAGTTAAAACAGGTGGAGTTGCGTCCCCTAGACGGTCTGTGGTTTGGGTTTCTGATTCTCGACCCCATGTCGAATTTATCGATTTTTTCAGAACTGGGGGAACTTTTCAAAATTTTCGCTGCGTTAGTTTTGAATTATGACATTGGGCTATGTGTGTGTCAAGTTTCATCAGAATCGGTTGAAAGCCGTGGTTAGAGTGAGGGTACGAGAAAACAGACACACAGAAAACGCACAGACAAACTGCCGTTTATATAGAGATATATATATATATATAAATATATATATATATATATATATATCATAAATCCCCAAAAAGAAGAACAGACACAAAACATACAAAAACGCAAGGGCATGGTGCATGTAAGGTATTGGTAGACGTTCAGGGAAAGAAAGGAAGAGAATTTAACGTTTCGAGCAGACGCTCTTCTTTGCAACAGAGGAAATATCCGAAGAAGGGAAGACGGAGGAAGAATATCATGGCTATATTCCATCGTAAAATGAATGTTTATGTCGAGTCCATTTATGTGTGCTTGAAATTCTTTAAGTCTCTCTATTATTTCATGCCAAATAATGAAGTAGTCATCTAGATATCTCTTCTAGTTATACATATGTATACGTATATACATATATATGTAGAGAGAGAATATATATATATATATATATATGTATGTATGTATGTATATATGTATTTAATCGTAATAATTGTCTCATTTTCTCAGCGGTGTGTGTTTATGTATGCATATGGCTCAGTGGTTAGAGCGTCTAGCTTACGATTGCGAGCTTGTGAGTTCGAATCCAGATCGGGCTGGGTATTGTTTTCTTGAGCAAGACACTTTATTTCACGTTGCGCCACTTCACTCACCTGTAGAAATGAGTTACGATGTCACAAGCGCCAAGCAGTATCGGCCTTCTCCTTTCCCTTGGATAAAACTGGTGGCGTGGAGAGGGGAGGCCGGTATGCATGGGCGACTGCTGCTCTTCCATAATCATACTTGCCCGGACTTGTGCCTCGGAGGGTAAATTTCTAGGTGCAATCTCATGGTCATTATTGACGGAACGGTTCTCAGCAGTGTATACACACGCACACACACACACGGACTCGGCTCCCAGACAACATCACAATCCAATACAGAGCAATGTAATGCGCAATGTCTCCGCAGCTGAAATCCAGTGACCACTGAAATTGCTTCGTGTGGAAGTTAGATCGTAAGTAGTCGGAAGTTATGAGAGATATATTAACTTATTATTACATGAAAAAGTCTACGTAACGGCCATAATCCTAAGGACGTCAAAGAAATATATGTCCATCAATTAAATATATTCATAACTCATACCTCGTGACATTTTATAGATTATATATATATATATATATGCGTGTGTGTGTGTGTATGTGTGAGTGTGTGTGTGTTTATATTGATACATATGTGTGTGTGTGTGTGTGTGTGTGTGTGTGTGTGTGTGGTGTGTGTGTGTGTGTGTGTTTGTGCGTGTTGGAAGTATAAATGTTTTGAATAACACCTGAATTTGACTCCATTTCTTAATTTATCCATGTTATATAAAAACATTTCACTTAACCCTGGAATTTAGGTTTTAATATCTTTGACACATGTCACTTAGCGGTTCGGCAAAAAGAGACCGATAGAAGAAGTACTGGGCTTACAAAAGAATAAGTTCCAGGGTCGATTTGCTCGACTAAAGGCGGTGCTCCAGCATGGCCACAGTCAAATGACTGAAACAAGTAAAAGAGTAAAAGAGTAAAAGAGTATGTGCATTTTTGCAGCCCTGTTTACTATTTAATAATTTGTCCTTATTATTCGTAAACACTGAAAAAATACACATTCATATATCTATAAATATATATATATATATATATACGCATGCATATATACATTACACACATATACATAAATATATATTACATAAATACATTACACACATATACATAAATATATATATATATATATATATACATATATATATATATATTATATATATATATATATATATATATATATACATACACGTAAATATACATATACATAAAATATACATAAAATATACATATGTATACATATATGTATATATATATGTATGTATATACATATATATATATATACATATATATATATATATATATAATATATATATATATATGCAGTAAGAGAGAGAAGATATAAAACATCAGATATTTACCCTACGGTTTCTACCACTATTTACTACCTCAAATCGTCAACTGGTGTTCAAAGTGCTTTTATGCATATTCCAAAATATAATGGTAACAATTGTTAAAACCTGGAGGGATAGGTATATAGATCGATAAAAAATAATAAAATGATAAATGAATAAAGGATTGTAGTGTTCACGTTTATAAATTACATTTAAATAACACCTGTCTTAGAAAGGCAGGAAAAAATAACTTCATGTGCAAAAGTTATCCAATATGGAATACAATACATTCTTTATAATCATCCCCTACGTGCGAAATCCACTAGATTGCGATGTTTTAATATATATATCTATCAAGCATTTTCTCACTTTATATTTCTCCACCCTTTAAATATATGCGCGCTAGTGTGTGTGTGAGTGTGTGTGTGTGCGTGTTTGCGTGTATGTGTGTGCGTGTGTGTGTGTGTGTGAGTGAGTAATCAAGTAAATACCAATGTACCTATCACCCAAAATGTCAACAATTGCTATTATACTATTTTTGAAGGTTTAAAACCTGCTTTGAACCCTTAGTTAACGATTTGTGATACGGAAGCATTTACATACGTCGCTAGGAAACATGGGGTAAATATTTCATATATAGATACCCGTTTATACTTTTTTCCGTATATATATATATATATATATATATATATATATATATACAGAAATATGATCACAGCACCAAGTACAGTTTGAGTCATTGTGCATTCTAAGCTATAGAATATTTCTGTAAAATTACCGAATATTGTACTACATAACTTCATGCGCATCTATTTACTACTCTACCCACTCACACCCACATAATAATTTCCATGCGTGTGTGTGACTAAATTTGTAAAAGTGATAAAAATCGAATGAATATATGCAATAAAGTCTTCATTCATTTAAACGAATCATAGGCTTCCGTTCATCGCTATTTGAAATTCGCGTTTCCTTTCGTCACAGAATAACGTTTAATACAGCGTAGCGACAAAGGAAAATCTCTCCTTTGAACATATGACTATATAATATTATATAACCGACGTAACTACGCCATGTTTATAGACACTACGCGCCTTTATTTTCGAGAACAGAAAACTGTACATATGGAAATTTAAGTGCATGAATGTTACCACACGCACTAACACACACATATATGCATTTATGTATTCATATATGTATATGCATATATGCATAGGCAAATTTTAAAATGCATGCGTGATTATTATCTCACAATAAGGTTTTTTGCGCATCCGTCACGCATCAAGTACTATTCCCATTCTCTAATACCTAGCGCCCACTTTATTTGAATTCTTAGCTTGTGTCTCTCAAAATACATCTCTCCTACCCGCCCCCATTCATATGTCCATATTACACTTTTTCGTTTTATTTTTTACTCACGCTTTGGATTACGTTCATAGTATATATTTCTAAATACGTATATAGATCCCCATGTAATAACACACATGCATTACTACATGTACCTACAGAGATACATACCAGCATTCCTACAAACACACGCACTCTCTCTCTCTCACATACATACACAAACACACACACACACACACATACACACACACACACACACACACACACACACACACACACACACACACACACACACACACACACACACACACACATATATATATATATATATATATGCTCGAAACCTAAAACCACTTTTCGTTCCTTCCCTAAGCGTCTGCTAATACATTGCATGTACTACGTCCTTGCATTGTTTTTACCTTGTGTTTGCTCTTCGTTTCTTTTGGGATTTAGTATATGCATATATATATATATATATATATATATCCACATACATATATATATATATATATATATACATATATATACATACATACATATGTATATATATATATATATTTACTATATATGAATACATTTATATATATATATATAATGTGTCTATGTATATATATACACATATATATACATACATATGTACAGATATATATATATATATATACATATATATATGTGTAAACGCATGAACATATACATATACGTGTATATATATATATATATATATATATATTATATATATAGATATATACATATATTTATATATGCATATACGTGTATATATATATATATATATAGATATATATATATATATATATATATACACACATATGTGTACATGTATGCATGTATATATATATATATGTCCGTGTGCCTGTGTGCATGCGTGTGTGTGTGTGTGTGTGTGTGTGTGTGTGTGTGTGTGTGTGTACCTGTGTGTGTATGCATATAAATTTCGGTGTTTCTAGCGTTCTCTCCGTTGCAAGTATAATAGCCCAATGAGATTTCAGACTTGGTGACATCATATATGATGAAGTATGTCTCACCCCCATCTCTCCCAGAGATTTCCGTCCATCAACGTAGAATGCTTGATGCCATAAAGGCGGCGTTTCCGTCCGTAATCTACATTAGCTACAACTTTATGGTCGCTATGCCAAGCATTTGATGCAATGAATAACTCCCTTGCATCATATATATATATTATATATATATATATATATATATATATATATATATAATATTGTGCCTATATATGTAAGCATGTATGAATGAAAATATGTGTATGTGAGTGTGAGTGTACATATGTATGGATATCTATGCATATACGCGTACACATTTACATGCATTACACACAGACATATGTATATATATATATTTATGAATTTAAGGCCATGCCTATATGTGTATGCTTATGTTTTTATATGTAGGCACATTTATGATTGTAGGTATTGTGAGTGTTTGTATGTGCTGGTCTTTATTTCCTATTTCTTCTTATAATTATTCGAATTCTTCCAACAAGTTGGAAAGCCGCATCGCTGGAATTCGAATAATAACCACGAATAACCATACTGAATGTTAGAAAATTCTTGCATTTTTTTCCTAGTTCCACTTGCAGATTTTATTCGTAAGGTGCGTGCTAGCTGGTAATTTTGTTTGCGTTAGCGTCCTAGCTTTTCCAGCTTGTTACTTAGACATGTACTAACATACTCACGTGCACAAGCAATTATTATTGTAAATGTGAATTTATAATCAGGGTGGAGAAGTCGTCCGAGTAATACTCCATAAATTTTCCCTTTCTCTCTTATTTTGTAAGAAATGTTCACATCCACTGTTCAGCTGACCTTTGCGACTCTGAATTTTTATTCCCTGTCTCCATCAACTCCATCAATGCTCATACGTTTGCATTTGGCAGAAATTTTGATAGAAATTTTCTTCAATATTCATTGTGTTGATGTGTATGTCAGTAACAGATTTCATTATCTATTTTCATCGTAGGATAATCTTTCGAACTGACGTTGTGTATCTTTTTAGCAACAGCGTGTGCCATAGTGGGCGACATATTTTGAGCAGATACTAATCCTGTGTATTTTGTCTCCACACATCTTCGGTTGCATATTTAAGACTTATTGGTTTCTTTGACTCCATTCTATATTAGATATTACATAGTTATCTCTAGTTTTTGAATTACAAAAGTATAACATTCGATATACAACGCAATATTTCACTCACAATATCATGGAGAATGTATTTGATCGAAATTTTTGTCTTTGATATATTTTTTAAAAATTCCTTTATGTATATCAATTAATTTAATTAACTTTTATAAATATTTTCGCATTGATCTTTTTTTAATAATTTTTCACTTTATTCGTTTGTTTTGAAAATGGGAATATTTTAAGTTTCATATATGGATAAAGAGCAGGATATATTTACTCAATGTTGTTTACCGAGTAGATGGCTCCAAATTTTCTGTAATTGTAACTTATCACGATTAGGCAATAAAAATGAATCTTCTTGATATGCAATTCTTATTTCCAATAAATTTGATCTCTTATACATTTTATAATTCTGTGGTCTTCAATGAAACTAAATAGGCCACTTCTCTAATAATTTTTTTCTTCTGATGTCATTATGGCTTTATTAAAAACATTTAAAATTAGTTAGCAGTTAGTTAAAATTAATATTCTGTGACTCTTTTATAGTTTTCCCCAGATTTGGTTTTAGTAGAGCTGGATAATATTGTTTAGTGATACCGAAAACATGATTTCTGAGAATATAAGTAGCTATTAGCAAAATAATTACATTTGTGTTAAAATTTCTTCTTAATTAAGCATTTGGGATTTGTTTTGGATTGTTAAGAATTTTCCTTTATCTTAATTTTTGAAGGAATATTTTAAGTTCTTCTAACCACAAGTTTTCTGCAACTGAATTTATAGCTATTGTAACTAAGTATCTTTCTGTATTAAGCGAGATATCATATCTGATTATTGATACGATCTAAAAGCACATAGAATTGTTTTGTACTTGCTTCATTGAGGTAGGGATAGATTAGTAGTAATAGCCTAATTTTCGTTAATTAGTAGAATATTAAGAAAAAGTAAATGTTCCACTTCATTTTTGCTGTTAATTTGAGCGACTCGGAAATGCTATAGGTTAGGTCATGAAATCTTGTAATTTCTGTACGTTTCTATTCCAAAATTTATAACATTCACCGTGATATATATTCCGATCATATATTAAATAATCTGCGTAAAATGTACTCTTCCCATAGTCAACCCTACTTTCTCAACGATAAGTGAAAATTTTCAAACGTTAATTGAAATATCACGGGGCGAACCTGTTAGAATGGCAATGCTTTACATTTGTAATTAACATTCATTGCCAAGAGTGAGATAGTTCTATTCTATCACCAATTGCATCTCTTCTACAAGGATCTTGGCGGGTAATCTTTCCTAAATCATTTGTTTCTATTTACATATCTTGATTCCCTCCTAATATCGCCTTGATTCACGCGTGATAATTGTATAGAAATTTACTACAATGTGATGTATAATATCCATATATTCTCTAATGAAACAAAGAAGCAATTTGCATGTTTTCAATATAAACTGAATACTTGATTCCATACCTTCAAAATTGAGGTAATTTCTAATCTGACGGTTTGGGGATCTTCTTGTAGGATGAATGACGGTCTTGTTTTAAATAGTATGTTTAAATTTTCTTAACTCAGATAGTTGAATAGTAATAACATGATTGCTCGAGGATGGCGCCCAAGCAGTAGCGTTCATCCTCATTTGCATATTTCATTTCATTCATGTTTTTTTTTCATATGTCCCCACGTGTATTCTCTTTGTCTGTCCTTGTACCGTCCCCTCTATATTTAGCCCCTTGTGAGCAATAAAGAAATTATTAGCTCACTCACTCCATCAGATCCACGTTGCCTGAAAAGGTCTGAAGTGTACCACGCATCAGGTGCTGAAGTAATCGCAGAGCAACGTGCGATGAGGTGTGTTGATCAAGAACAGAACGCGCCGCTCGGTCTAAAATTGCAACCATTGCCCCAACCACTAAGCCATCCACCCGCATTCCTCAAATCTTATAGTGTTAGATTTAAATAATCCTACAATATATCATTGAAATTGCTGTTAATCACTGTATTTCGATAACTATTGGTTCTGCTGTTTTATTACCATTTTATTATTCCTTTTTATAATACCCTTCATGAAAGCCATTTGTCTATAATACGTCTCGTTCATTATTCAGTATATCTTTCTTTATTACTTTTTCAGGAATCTTTCTGTAGATATTCCAATGTTCTTTTACACTTCTCAATATTTGATTTTATATAATTTGCTCGAGTGTCTAAGCTGTTGATCTATTTAGCCATGTTATACATTTTTAAATCTAAGGTTTAAATCGTGATTTTAATTTTCATATCTAACAAGTCTTTGCAAATTTTGTTTTTTAAAAAATTCCGTCTTTCAGTTTTATGTAAAACAATTTCTCAGTATCAGACCATTGTATCGGATTTCGCTGCTGGGGCGAATGCTACAAGTTCAATAGAATAAGCTGGTGTTTGTTTTTTTCTACGTTTGAAACAATTCAGTAAAATTTTGATTTTTTGAATAGTGTATGTCTCCATCCGTTTTACTTGAAACTGTTGGCTTGCCGTTTTAGTATAACAGAAAGAATGTTCTCAGTTGCTGGTGTATCTAGGAACAATATCATACCATGTTCCCTTTGTTTGTGAATTTCTGAAATATACCAGCTTATTAGTTTAGTGGGTTTATTCTGGTTTGCTCTTCTATAATTATTGCTTCAAAATTTGTTCTTACTTAAGGACATGGGCACAACTCGCACAAATGGCAATAAATCATTGGATCACCGTCAGTTTCTGAGAACGGCTGCATCTGAACGGTTAATAATTGTCTGACGTTTGGTCCCAGTTTATTTTGCCTCTTGGACTCTTTCAAGAAGCGTATCGATTCTATCAATGAGTGTCAAGTTTAAAGTTCTTCAGAGAGCTTTTTGGTATTTTATCATCAATCTTTATTACTTCATATTGGTTAATTATTTTTATACCCCTATAGCAACAAGTTATTGTATTATTATAACATATTCGACTTTCTTTCATCTCTTTGTTTAAGTAAAAAATTGTTCCCGTGTCTTTGTATTTGTCCGTTTAATTATTTCTTCCTGCAACTTACCGTCATGTTTCTCAAATTTAGTTTTGAATTTATGTGCTCAGAATCACAGTAGATTGTTTTCCGCTTGAGATTTCTAAAGTACAAAGGTTATTCTAATTTTAGTTTTCTCGTTTTTATCTTATTTCCGTGATGTGGCATTTGCGTGGAAAATAACTTGCTGTCAGCCTTTTCATTTTCTCGTATGTATCTGCCATCTTTTCATTCCTAAGTACATTCCAGCACGCTTTCTTTTTTTTATTTAATTGTCTATTCCAGATAACTTTTGTTTTCGTGTGCATGCGATTCTCCAAGTATTCCATTCTTCAAAAATACTCTGTGCATCTGAATATATTTCGTTTCCTCTTGAATCACTGTAGCTTTTGCCGTGTCTGCAATAAGCTTCGATATTCATAATATTTCTAGCTTATACCTAAATATATATATTTGTTGAACCATTCCTAGAAAATTCCATGTAATAATATCATTGAATCACAAATTTAGCTGAAAGTTTTTCTAAAAGCTTTTCATTCCACTTTCATACAAATTTCGCCCTTGTGAATCTTATTCTGTTTTAGTCTCAATCTCTTACGTATTTAAAGTAAAAGAATGATTTGGTAAAATCACTATTATAAAACATTAAAAAAAATTTATTAAAACACATTCACTCTCTCCTCATAATTAATATAAAGAAAATCATTAATCGTTTTTGCCGATAGACTAACGTTTCGGACAGTTAGGTTTTGATACAGTTAGGTTTTGATAGTTATCCATGATGTTATTGTCAATGCAATAGGGCCTAGATAGAGTTTGTTACTATTCGTTCTTGATTCACTTATTTTAATTGGCGAAAATATTTTAAAATCCTACCTGTAATCGACATGAGTTTGTGAAGAAATTTTCCGTCGCTCTACGCATCCATTATGCACGTATTTCCTTGGATTACAATAACAAGGTGGAGGGACTACATGAAATTGCCTGTTTCCTCGAAGACAAATATACAGACAGGTATATCATGTACCGGGACAAAATGTATTGTAGTAAAACACCAGCCTTCTGCACCAACACACAAAAAATTTCTCCGTCAGCGCCACCAGCGAAGCCGCACATTTACTGACACAAACCACTTAAAAATACAATTATGTAGAAAAAAATGCGAACGTCACAAGATTAATTTTAGGAAAAGAGCCTTGTCAAGAAACTGATTCTTGTTTCAAACATCTGCCACGCATGAGGAAAGTTTATCACAATAGCCACTATATCATAGTTTCTCGTGAGAAATATCAGCCGAGAACAATGTGAATGCACGAGAAGAGATAGATTGTTACGGATAATGTGACCTAACAAATTTGTCCACAACTTTTAAATAACAAAATATTTGTATAAAAAATTTTTGGATGATGAGCAGAGTTATAAATAAGTTTGAAACTCTGAAATATGAATACATTCGAAATTAATCGTTTACCGCTTCATATACAACATATGTTTGTGTGTGTCTGTGTGTGTGTATACATATATACATTTGCATACATATATATGTTTATATATATATATATATATATATATATATATATATATATATATATATAAATCCTTAAATCCTTAAAAATGTTTGAGCCCGAAGGCTGCGGCCATGCTGGGGCACCACCGCTGAATGAGCTACAAAGGAGTTTGAAGCCGCTGCCCGCATATATATATATATATATATATATATATATATATATATATATATACACACATATATACATGTATGTATTTCTACATATTTCTGTATATATATATATGTATATATACACATGTATGTATTTCAATATATTTCTGCATATATATACATATATTTCGTAGTGAAAATTGTACTCCCCTACAACAGTGACAAAATGGTGTGACAGGCCACTATAAGGGCAGAGAGTCAGTCGTTGTAGTAGGTAAGTGCTATTAGAGTCGTTGTACGAGTTCTCAGTTGGAGTCAGTTACGTGTTATATACGAATTGGAAATTGTAAAAGACCAACCTCCGAAACAGTAATAAATGTTTTCCACAAATTATTGGCAAGATTTGGTGTCCTAGACGTGATTGTATTTGACAATGGAACACAATTCATGAACAGTGAATTTAGAATATTCTCCGAAATGTTCACGGTAGTACATAAAATGATGGCGCCTTACCATCCCAGAACAAATGGACAGTGAAAGCGTCCTGTGGACATTTTCGAAAGAGCTTTGAGAAAAGTAAGCAAGGAAGTCATAGAAGAAGTCGATCTGCAGCAACTCCTAAGTGTATACATGGTGACCCCGAACCCCAATACACCAGCAGAACGCTCACCAACGGAACTGATGTTCGCGAAAAAGGTGAAATCAGTTTTTGATAAAATGTTACCTGGTGAGGAAAGAAAAAATACTAGGAAAGAGAGTAAAAAAATTAGAATTGGTGATAAGGTATGCATGAGGTCGTATAAAAACGGAAAACAATACTAAGAAGAAGGCAAAATTACAAGTACATAGGGAAAATGATGCACGGAATTAAAAGCAGAAAAGGTATTGAAAAAGACACAAAACGCAATTGAAGAACAGACTCATAGAAAATGAACAAGAACGATAAGAAGAAACTTTGGAATGGCTGTATGACACATTTCAGGCATTAACACTGTTACACGTGGTTGAAGTCAACCGTATAAGTGGAAGAAAAAGGAAGTGAAAATTGTACTCACCTTCCTACGTGACAAAGTGGTATGAGGGACCACTATAAGGTCATTCAGTCAGTCGTTGTAGGTCAGTAGTATTAGGGTCGTTGCACGAGTCAGTGTCAGTTACGAGTTCGAGTTACCGTCAAGGTAGACGTTTTAAAGTCATCATCTTGCGAAGCTCTCAGAAATGGCACGATAGACGAGTGGAAGATAATAGGACGTGAAATACCGTCACAACATAATAGTGACGATAAGAATATTACAGTACCGACAATAACATAGAAGTGTACGAGGGTCTCATAATATAACACTATTATAGCTAGCAAGCTAGCTAGCTAACTAGATAGATAGAGAGGTAGATAGATAGATTTAAATATATGTATATCTATAAAATGTATAGAGAGAGAGACGGAGAGAACGGGTAGACATTTATGTGTGTCTGTGCGTGTGTGTGTGAGAGAGAGAGACAGAGTGTGTGTGTGTGTGCGTGTATGCATATATCTACAGACACAAGCCACAAGCACACTTACACATATTATTGTGCAATCATATTCAATATTGTTCCGAAGAAATCATAGAATAAATACACAATATTCAAAACGATCTAATTAATTAAAAACAAAATAGAAAAATACAAAACAAACCGCCGAAATTTTGATACGTATCATTAATCAATAACACCGTTCGTTTGTGCATTATGATGTTTGAAAACAATTATTTAAAATATTAGCCCAGTTGGTGGAGTAAACTTATATATGGTCTGAGTCATTATTAGCCCAAATCTATCCTAGTTATGCGATGTTGATGTTCTTTTTATATCACAAACCGGAAATGAACATCAAATGAATTTATATGGATGTATGCGCATACAAATACGCGCACGCACGTGCACGGACACACACACACACATACACACACACACATACACACAGGCACACACACATATACATATATTCATTTATTTTAGGTATCTATATTAGATGAGTAGCATAAGATACGGATTCAGAGATTTTGTGCCACAAACCCTGAAAAAACCAGCACGGTTACAATGCGACTGCAGGCGGTCAAGTAATTATATTTTCTGAATATAGGCTGTCGTGAAACCACATGTAGTTGGCGGCTCGATGCAAATTGCAAATTGATTATGTGTTCAATGCACAGAGCATATTTACTGAATATGTTTGCACAGGAATTCCATATATATATTTATATATATATATGCGCGTGTTTGTGTCTGTGTGTGTGTTATATATGAATGAACGTACACTTGACATATACACAAGCGCACCATGTATATACGTATTATATATTTTTCATTTTCTGTGTTATCAAAAGTAAATTTTGAAGTGGAAATCTTACCAAGACCTGGTTGGTCTCCCCGTTTACTTTGTATGAAAACTATGATTCGGCGTCCGATGGTTTGAACGGTATTGCGATACGTATCACATGGGAGCCATTACAACTTCACAATAAAATTAGTACGAAATGGAAAATTCTTAATTTGAATTTCTAATTTATGACGAATATTTTAACACTTTATTTTGCTACGAGTATCGCATACTGTTTAATAATTGATATTTGTGTTGTATTCGTGAAAGCAAAATTTCAGTCTTGAATTGGCCTATGGACAGGATGTTTGATGACGATGTATGTCTAGAGTGTTTGATTTGTTAGTAGCAGACGTAGATTTCAAAGCAATAGCAAGAAATAACAGTAACCAACTTACTCCGACCATTCAACTAGTGCATCATTTCGCTCAACTACTTGGGTATATTTGAAGCACAATACATAAGTAACTATTTTATACATCAAGTTAGCCTAGTAATTGCGCCAACAGCTGATCTTGTTTCGTTACTTTTTACAATATTAAGGAGAAACGTTATTTAAGGTCATTCAAGTGTCGTACCATAGCCAATAGAACGGTATATAGATGTATTAATTGTGTAGTCATATTGCCAGTGGTTTATAGTTCGGTTATAGCAGCGATGGGAAAGCAGACCAGCTATAAAACATCATCACATATTAAGGATGGCTAGAAGTGCTAACAAGCTATGAAATCACTCCGATGCAATATTCTTATGTTGGCCTAAATGCCGCAGTGAAATGGTCATAATATCCAATAGCCGAGGTGAGGATTTATCGAGGTCACATAGTAATTACAATGAATGTGTGCTCGAGGAATTCTTAGAAGTATCTCGCATACACTGGATTTTCATAAGAAAATATGTACACTAATTGTCGAAGCCTTTCTTATAGTAATTAAACTTTCATCTCTCCACTTTGAAGACAAATTAAATGCATACATCTACATTAGATGCATTTCTAGTAAGATGCAACAACTTTGAATCTACAGCTACTACAATTCCATTTTGGCATTGTACATAGCATTCATTTTTGCACAGGTATAATGACTTTATACAAAACCTCTCCTGTACAGAGATGCATACACATCCTACTCATTTCTTCATAGTCGGTGCACTTGTGATACACACCCATTTGCAACTTGAATATATGCATATAGTATTTTGTTGTGTGTGTTTGTCCGTGTCTGTATGTCTGTGTGTGCATGAGTGTGTGTGCTAGTGTGCGTTTGCCTATATATGTCTGTGTGTATGTGAGCGTGTGTGTGTGTGTGTGTGTACGTAAGTATTTTGTGTCGGAGGAATGTTCACTGCATACTGTAGAGGACGCTGTTTTTAACAAAACCGAACCTGAGAGTTTGTTTCGTAAGAAGAGCTCCACGTAACTCAGATTACCCCTTCGGCTATTGATGGCAGTGATGCGAAACAAAATCTCAGCTTCTGTTTTAATAATAAAAATAAAGCACCGATACACGTACACACATACATACATATAAAATTTCGAGGTCATCTGCATAACCTTAAAACTCATTTATTTTAATTATAACTACGACGTTTATCTTTCCTCTATAATTATCTTAATATAAAGAATGAAAGCTCAGATCATATTTACATTTTACTGTGAACGATATATGTAGGTTGTCAGTAATTCTATTTATTAAATAACAGAAACTGCAAATAACATCATTTTTATCCTTCATTGCCTATTATATTTAATTTTTGACGTATTTCTCTTGCCCGTGCATTTGAGTAGAAATGTAAATTTTGAAATGTGAAATATCGTTGAACAGTGTCAGTGACAAAATTGTAGACAACGGGGAAAATATTCAAATCTTGTAATATACGATTAAATAAACACAATATTAATTATGTCCATTTGAAAGAGTAAAATCGGCGATCTATTTTGTAATTGCATACTATTATCTACTATCATTCTAAAACGAAAATAAGCTTCATTTCTAGTAGAACAATTACCAATGTACAGGCTTCTTTATCTGATAGCACAATTAGTAAAAATTGCTACGGTTTGCGGTTTACCATTTATATTTGTCTATAATGAATAATTTGATCTCTACTAGATATATAGCTACATATATGTGTGTGTGTGTGTGCGAGTGCTTGGGTGGAATCAATGCTGTTCCTAAGTTGAATTTTAACCTTACCTTTTACTATCGGGATAATCCAGTCTATAATGCATTTTCTAATTCAGTTAATATAAAATTATATGGGGTACGTAAGCATGATAGAAAATCTATTACACTAAATCGTCTTATAGCCTTTTAGGGTGAAGTGTGGGGAGGTTAAAGTGTAGAGTTCAGTTCGATTGTGTATTCCAAGGGACTCACCCGACTAATAATGCTGGTCATCGATATGTTAAAGTACTTCCACTTAGCATGTTTATAACTCCCATTTACTTCTTTAATGACGAAGTTGATATACATATTGATAGGGAAAGTGTGCAATCTCCTGTTTTTGTCGGAAAATACATGAACACGCAGCAACTTTTTGATCCTGGAAACAGTCTGGGAAAGATCAATTTGGAGGGAGTTAGTTTGATGTGAGATTATTACTTTCTTGATCATTTGTACGAAAACAGTTTCAATACTATACACATCGAGGTTACAAGACGGGTATTTTTGGTAATTTACGTTGAAGAAATCGTAATACGAAGAAGGCTGAGAAATGTTAGATTTGTTATCATAGAAGCCATTGATTTTTCTGTAATATTTGATAGTAGATAGATGGATATAACTGGGTACATGTGGGCATGTGCGCGCGTATCTGTACATCTCTGCGTGTTTATGTCATCAATACTGAACTACCAACGAAGCAATGATGTAACAAAATTTACGGAGATTATACAATTACAGGACTAAATATAAAAAGAATCAATATAATTGACTCCAAATGCAGTGCTCCAGTTGTTAGCGCGATGCTAACCATAACAGTAAAGAGATAACGCAAAAGAACAATGTCCTGTAAATCTTTCTGATTTAAGCATAAACGTCAAGATTTATTAAATATAATTGGAGATTGAAATTTTGATATCTCCTTTTGCTAATAAATTTTCAAGTGCTTTAATATTTCCAGAGCTACAATGATATGTGTGTGTGTGTCTGCACGTATATATATATATATATATATATATTAAAGGAATATATATATGTATGTATATGAATGCGTGTGTGTGCATGTATGTATATACACACACACACACACACACACATATATTATGTATACGAGGTCCGCTGAAGAGTTCCTGGCTTTAATGGTATAACGAAAGACCTGGATGAAACCGAACACTCCGAGTTCTTTTACAGGGCTTAGAAAAACTGAAAGAACGCTGCAATAAGTGTGTGAATCTGATAGGGGATTTGTGTTCAATCAAGTGGCTTTGTGTTCAATCTTATCGTGCAACAAATATGGCAAGTATATTCTACTATAGTTTCGTAGTGACCAACTCCAACACCTTATCAGTGGATTTTGTTGACGCAAAGTGAAAAAAGATAAATATATATATATATAATATATATATATATATATATACACACACACACACACACACACACACATATATATATTATATATATATATATATATATACACACACACACACACACACATATATATATATATTATATATATATATAAAGTTAATCCAAACAAGAAAACACAAAAAAAACACAACAACGTGAGGACGTGGAACAAATATAGTATTATTGGACGCTCAGGAAAGAAGGGAAGAAGGAGGGTTTTTACGTTTCGAGCGGAGCTCTTCGTCGGAAACATAGGAGAAGGAAAGATCCAGAGAAGGGAAGACAGAGGAAAAAAATCGCCAACGGTACACATGAGGTCATATATATATATATATATATATATATATATATATTATATATATATATATATATATATATATAATATATATATATATATATATATATAAACTAGACTAGACTAACCATGTCTTCTTGGGTCGCTGGGGAAGTCTGAGATTCTCAGCATGGAATTTTGTTTCATGGGTATTTTTTTTCCTTTCCCACGTTATTTCGCAGGCTTTCGACGAATGTGACATCGAAATCACGCGTAAACGGCTCCTTTCCACAGAAAAAGAAAGCTGCTATTTCTTGCACGGCCTGCTACCACGTAACAAGTATTTCGGGTTCTTAATCGCAAATAGCTGTTACATGATAGGAGGGCGTGCTAGAAATAGCAGCCAAATCTTTGGAGGTAAGATACGTTTAATGCACTCGAAAGAAATCCATGGAAAAAACTTATTTCACACCGAGGTTACGAACGAGTCTTTTACGTAATATTTATCGTATTTTTATGGTCATTTTCACTTTAAATATTTTGCCCTTCATAACGTGTCTAATGGAAAGTTTAGAGTTTCTTTCCTTTCGGTGTTAAGTTATTTTCTGGTTATTTTCCCATTATGCACCGTTTTTGGTTTTCATACCTCAAAACCCCGAATATCTCAATATCTACTTGTCTGATTAACGTGAAACTTGTTTTATTCTGTTCATATTCACAATTCAGGAGCATTTTACTTTTAAAGTATTTTCTCATTATACGCCAGTTTGGCTGTATAAACTTGCAAGCAAGCAAGTAAGCAAGATTGAACTTCATTTTTAAAGTAATGTGTGTGTTTGTGTGTGTATGTGTGTATGTGTGTGTGTGTTAAAATCTGTCTGCCAACACAATGTGGCAGTCCTACATAGGACAATGCTACTAATTTTAGCCTCAGGAAAGCATATTTTTCTAGCTGTCTACCCAAACGTGGTCTTTGTCCGTACACTGTGGATCATGGGAGTTTACTGTTCCCTTTCTAGCGTTAGCGATACCGGTAGAGCAATGGTTTCTGGGTTATTTCCGTTCGTCTGTACTGGACAACCACTAGCAAGAAATGGCAGCCACTCGACCTTGCTCACAGTATATACATTCAAAGCAACACTGATCTCGTAAAGAGAAAGACAAGTTTCACATCACTGAGCGAGTAATACGAAGTAACAGTACTGAACAGTAACGTCTATTTGCCAACACGAATCTCTTTATGTGTGTGTGTCACTGTAAAAGTATATACAGTGAGCAAGGTCAAGTGGGTGCCTTCTCTAGCCGGCGATTGTCCAGTGCCGAGGAAGAGAAATAAACCAAAAACCAATGCTCTACAGGTATCGATAACGCTACAAAGGGTGCAATAAACTTGTATATTATATATATATATATATATATATATATATATATATATATAATATATATATATATATATATATATATATAATGTATGTATATATATATATATAATATATATATATATATAATATATATATATATATATAGATATATATATATATATATATATATATATATATATCGTGACGTATTTTTGCCATTTCAATATGGCTAACCCCTAAGGGTGGATGCTACTGTAGTTTTTAGCCCCAGGAGGACACACTCCTCCAGCTGGCCATAGACACACTATCTGTGTCTTGTCAGTATTTGCAAAGGGAAGTCATCCTTCCCGTCTTCAACTTCCCTTTGCAAATACTGACAGGACACAGATAGTGTGTCTATGGCCAGCTGGAGGAGTGTGTCCTCCTGGGGCTAAAAACTACAGTAGCATCCACCCTTAGGGGTTAGCCATATTGAAATGGCAAAAATACGTCACGATGTGTTACCGCTACTGTATATAACTCACTTTGATATTTATCATTTATATATATATATATATATTATATATATGTATATACATACATACACCCACGCGGTCGCACGCACGCATACACACACACATACACACACACACACACACACACACACACACATATATATATATATATATATATATATATTATATATATATATATGCATATATATACATACATACACACATTTTAACAACTTCTCGAAGATATGCCAAGTCATCATCCAAATACAAAATGAATTAAAAGATAAAGGTGACTCTGAGAGGAATTCAAGGACGGGACTCAATACTAATGCTCAGTCTAGTAGATTTTGTTTCAGCGGTACTTACAAGCAATTAGAGATAGGTATAGCTTTGTTACAGTTATGGTAAAACATTTTCTTAGTTTCGTAAATACTCTTTCATTTGTATGCTGGCAGAGAAAAGAAAATGATCACAATAATCTACCGACGACCAAGTTAATTAGTGAAACTGAAATACAGATAGATAAACAGTTACAACCATTTACAATCGAAGATCTTTTAAAAAATATTTTCGTGTTTTCTACTTCATTGTTTTCCTATATTTGGCACATTCTCAGAAAAACTATTCTAATAGGTTTTCCCCATTTTCCTCAAAAATTTACATTAATGGTATTTTAGCTTTCCAAATACTGATCTCGAAAACTTTCGGTTACCAACACACATTTTCTATCTAATATTTACGTTATATCTTATGTTGCCTTACAAAAAAGAAAGCGGGAAAATATTGGTAATTTAAATATATACCAAAGGGACATTGCGTCATTTAACACGCGCAGTTCCTCTAATGTTTGTAGACAATGTAAAATGCGAATTTCATTATAATTGCCAATATAGAGTCCATTATTCATATTTATTCGATAATATCTGTATTCAAAATATTTAATTACGAATTAATCACCCTTTAATTACAGTAGATTCACTGCAATAACAATACCCTGTTATTATCTAGTAATATCCTAAAGATAATCTTGTTTATATCACAATTAGCAAACGGGGTTGGTTAGCTCAAGGTCGGCACTGGTTGAGATTTATGGGGAAAGGCCTTCCGAAGTTCACCATTCCAAGTGCTTGTGTGTGTTTGTGAGTGAATGTGTGTGTGGTGTGTGTGTGTTTGCGTGTGAGTATGTGAGTGAGTGTGAGTAAGTGTGTGTGTGTGTGTGTGTTTGCGTGTGAGTGTGTGTGTTTGTGTGTGCGCGCGCGCATTTGTGTTTGTATCGTTTTACTTTGTACACCCGAGCGAAAGAGTTGATTCCTTTCTCCCGCAGTGCAAATGAACAAGAAGAAATTCTTCTTCCGATTCGTTCTTCCGATTGTCTGCAAATTGGCAAATGATATATTGGTTTGACTTTAATGCTGTTTATAGTGATATTTGTTGAGTTTCAAAGTGATTTTCTCGACAGATTCTAAGGGAATGTTAGCAGCTTGAAAAAAATATTATGTAGGGACTGGGAAAATAATTAAAAATATTGCCCAAACGTAATCATTTTATCATTATATTTTTATATTAGGAAATAAATGATTGGTACCGAAGGCAAATCGTTTGGATACAATTCGGAAAAAATTAGTCTTACTGAAATATTTTTCGTGGGAAAGAGACGTGATTTCAGTGAACTGGGATATATTGAGGAGAGTGGGGAGTTGTATGTTAACACTTCAAACAAACAAGATTCACTTTTCGGACGAATACAGCCCCTGCTAGTGTATATGTTATTATTCATGTGCGTTAACAATAGCATTAGAGCTTTTTAGCTCCTATTTCAAGGAATGTAGGTGTTGCCTAACACCCTAGTTGCATTTAGTGTCATTTGTAATTCTACTTTTTGGTGAAACATTGCAAACTGCTGTTCATAATAATTCTATATAAACACATTAGTACATCGCTAAACCGTCCAATTATTTGGATGACGAAAACATAAATACTAATGATGAAGCAGGTCCGAAAAGAGCCGTAGCCAAGCTGGCTTAACTGATGATGCGACGGAAATTGCCGAAACTGATGCGTCAGTATTAAGCATTCTCGATATGCACTTTTCGGACTATCATGTTCCCTATTAGTGTATATGTTTTCATTCATGTGCGTTAAATACAGCATTAGAGTGTTTTAGCTATTATTTCTAGTAATATAGTTATTGTCTAATACCCTAGTCGATTTAGTGACATTTGCGTATGTATATATATATATATATATATGTGTGTGTGTGTGTGTGTGTGTGTGTGTGTATTAGCAGTAACACCAGTCCTTGAACGGGTAATTACTTTTACTTTTTCTCGGGGCCACATCCAAACTATTATTATATATATATATTTCTTTACTACCCACAAGGGGCTAAACATAGAGGGGACAAACAAGGACAGACAAACGGATTAAGTCGATTACATCGATCCCAGTGCGTAACTGGTACTTTATTTATCGATCCCGAAAGGATGAAAGGCAAAGTCGACCTCGGCGGAATTTGAACTCAGAACGTAACGGCAGACGAAATACGGCTACGCATTTCGCCCGGCGTGCTAACGTTTCTGCCAGCTCACCGCCTTTATTCATCACGCTCTATAGAGCGTCCAACATTACGTTCTGAGTTCAAGCATAACTAATGTGTGGCTTGTATTTCATTATTCTGCGGGGTCGATAATATAAGTCATCTAGCGCTGAGTTAGATGGAATTTACTAAAACTATATTATTATATATATAGATTTACTCCTCCTGTATGTGTGTATATCATAAGAATAAAATTAACTGTTTCAATGAAATTGAGCAAATTTCCAAATGACTGACAGAATTTCATATTTATTACCAAAATAAATAGATTTGTATATCTTACGTCAAACTTTTATTGAAAATTTTCAACATATCTATGTCCCTGCATATTTCAAATCTCTCCTTAGCGCTGTGAAATACAGTTTGAAGCGTTTCAGGAGTTAGCCAGAAATTTTATTTATATTTTTATGTTTGCACTCAACAGCAATTTAAGAAGCCTGATTAATGTTTGTTGCGAATTAGGAGGAAAGCTACTGGATACTCTTCAAATCATGGGCCTTAACGCTGCGAAAATGCCTAGAAAATGAGGTTTATCTGCCCCTGGGCCCGCATTAGGCAAGAAGTTGAAAATGTTTTTGGCCCATGACATTCCATGAACCATATGTAATGCATGTGTAAAACTTCGTTAAAATAGGTTGGGTGGATCTCGAGTTTTAAATACATGACAAATACACAGACAGACACATATCCTGTCTCTCTCTCTCTCTCTCTCTCTCTCTATATATATATATATATATATATATATATAAATGTGTGTGTGTGTGTGTGTGTGTATAAGCCGGTGCTTCAGCATGGCCGCAGTCATATGACTGAAACAAGTAAGATAATGAAAGAACAGCCGGTAAATAATAGGAAGAACATTGTATGCTAAGAATGATATACTTATAAAAGTTAGCTTAAAGGTGACCTGTTATAAAAAAAAATCTACTTACTATCATTGTCAATAAATACAAATTTACTTGGTCAAGTCTAATTGGTTGTAAATTTTGGCGCAAATCCAGCAAGTTCGGAGAAGTGGTAAAGTTGAATACGTCGACCTCAGTGCTTGACTAGTATATATTTTATGAACCTGGAAAGATCGAAAGATAAAGTCAGGAAATTTGCATTCAGTGCATAAAGGCAGACGAAATGCTGCAAAACATTTTGCCTGGCGTGCTAATGACTGTGCCAGTACTCCACCTTACCCTAAGTCTTGTGTATATTAATATATCCTTTACATCCACCTTCAAATACATTGTTTTTTTTTTGCAAAATCTGTTCTGTGGGTTGTAGTCAGAGCAAGTCTTCCTCTACATCACAACAATAAAAATGGGAGTGTAAAGCATCAGGAATACTATGTTCTTCCTCACGCGAACGACTTGAAAAATTTATCGGTATCATTTTATTGTTAGTACTGTTGCCTGGCAGTTGATTGCGTCTTTGAATTTTTCAGCGAATTATTTGCGTTAATTTTGGAAGAACTATTCTTTACGTAGGTGCAAGGTAACATATTTGGAAAGAGTTTTAGTAAATTCCATCTAACTCAGCGCTAGATGACTTATATTATCGACCCCGCAGAATAATGAAATACAAGCCACACATTAGTTATGCTTGAACTCAGAACGTAATGTTGGACGCTCTATACAACGTGATGAATCTTATCAGCCGCTCCATTATGTACCATAATATTTCTATCTTTATTTTTACAAAGTAATATATATCAATTTCTCATAAACGTGTTTACTTATCTGCAGTAAAGCTTACCTGGAGTAAAACCGCGTAAGTGAAACATCAAGTTTGCGTATATAATTCAGTTAATTCCTACGTGTGTGGGCTGGAAATTCATCGGATGACTATGAAAGAGTTATCTTTAATTCAAAACATTTCTTATTAATTACTGGATTGTTTCTTTCCAACTAAACTGAGAACTAAATCTCGAAAGATTTTCAAAGTAACTAGCAGTCGGTGTACTTGAAAATGGACAAACTTTGGTATCGTAGTGTTATGAGGTACCTGCAGAAAAAAGGGTTTAGACTCTAAAGTCATAAATGCTGACAGGGTTGATACATTAGGCGATGACGCTCAAGCTTTATCGCCAGTGCAAACGTGGACAGCTGGATTTAAGAGAGGAAAAGAGAGTCTAGCAGAAGACTTTGTCAACGTAGGCCAATGTCGTTTCATCTGCAAGAAGGTGATGGCTTCATATTTTTAGGATGCAAAAGACATTGTGTTTGTTGGCTATCTTTACAAAGGTCAACCATCAATGGAGAGTACTTTCCCAAAGTACTAAGGCAATTTCGGAAGGCTATCAAGACTAAACATCTAGGAAAGCTGACAAAAGGGCCTTGCTTCATCAAGACAATTTTGTAGCGCTAAAGTCCTTGGTTTCAATGGCTGTTGTGTGACTGTGTCATTGAACTTGTTCATCAGCCTCCTTAATCTCATGATATGTCTCCATGTGACTATTATCTCTATTGCAACATGAAAAAAATAATTGACTGAGAATTTTTATTGCTGTGACGTCATCCAACACGATGGAGGTTTCATCACCAATGGGGTCCATGCACTGCAACACTTATGGAAGAAGTGACTGGACCGCAAAGAGGTCTATGTCGAAAAACAAACTTCGTTTAGTCACATTGTATTTGAAGATTTCAGTCTATGAAGTTGTTAGGCGATCCTTGTATATACTTGATTTAAACAGTGATGTATGCTGTTGCATGATGAGAAAATTAGAAGATATATGTGAACTGACTTAACTTAGTCACTATAAATTTTGAGAGAGAAAAACACGTCTCATATTTTCTTACAAACCTTCTTTCCAGATACTTTATCCTAGTAGGGTAAGTTCTAATGCACCAAGGGAGTCAGGCATTACAGAGAAAAATTAGATGTAAATTAGATTCATTCAGTAATCACAATTGCTTCGTTTGCTCTACAGGAACGCTTACTAAACTTCAATCTTTCGTGAAGAATATAGAATGAGAAAAGTAGTCGCTTTTCTTCGATTATTAAGCAAATTAGATAAAATGCCCACCAAAGTCAGAGGACGCTAACCCGCTGGAAATCCTAGTCCTTATTGCATCCACTGGAACTGAACATTAGACTTCGCAAGCTATGAATTTGGGCATGTGCACACGTTCTATCTTAATCACACAATTACTTGGGATTTTGGTATTAAAGTAGATATTAGTTTCAAAATTTCTTTCCATTATTCCATGAATAATCTTCAGCTTTTAACGCGTCTTACTAATGTCTCTTCGATGATGTAAAGACACAACAATTGCTATATCGTTTCAGCTCTATCGGAACAATCAGTATGAAGTCTGTATCTTGACTTCAGCCTGTTTGAAATTTTCTAAACATGAGGGGAATAATTCATGTATATGATCAGTGAACTGCTAATCTAAGGGTTTCATTTTTTGGCATTTAATCTTTTCGTTTTATATGTTTATACTATCGTCACACTTCTGAAGGATAATATATATTACAAGAAGAATATTGTCTTGCGTACTAACAACATATCTTTTAAAAACACTTCACTTGTTTATCAAAGTGACTTAACCTAAAGCATTGCTGTCATTTTCATAAAACGATTCGTGATTTTCAAAGAATTTATTCATAATAACTTTAAATCTATTGTCAAACTTTCTATATAGGAGATAATATGGCATTATTTAATTTTCTTTGGAAGCTTGTATTTCTTATCAGTTGATATTAAACAATTATATACCTACTTTGTCAGAGTCATGATGTATCTTGATATACAGATACCACCACGTGTATGCAACTACATATATATATACATACACACATTTATATGCATGTGTATATCTACCTGTCTTTCCATATATGCATATGTATATATATACATACATACATACATACATATATATATATATATATATATATATATATATATATATATATATAGTATACGAGTCGTTCAGATACAGGTACGCATATTTAGAAGCGCGCAGATAAACACATGATTGGTATATATCCTTTTGCTTCCACGTTAACTCTCATTCTCCCTTCTTATCAATGTCGTCTTTCAGAGGAAATTTGAATAGTTTCGTAACACGTAATGTTCTCATTTTCCCCCTCTCTCCTTCTCTGTCTCTCTCTCATTCAGTTCCTCTCTGTCTTGTATTTCTCCCTTCTCTCTCCCCCTCTCTCTCTAGCAATCAACTATTTGAAACGCACAAATACATATTCAGCATTTATAATATTCTCATTCATTTGCACCCAATCGCATAGATATATATGCATATCAGTCTGCATGTTTGTATATTATATATATATATATATATATATATATATATATTAAGAGAGAGAGAGAGAGAGAAATCTATATCTATTTATTTTATCTATCAATATACATATATGTATATGTATATATATATATACACATTGCGTGAATGAGTGGAGAAGAGCATTTGCATCCTTCATAAAGTCCATTAGACGTTATAACACGGTGTAATGTTAAAAGGAATTCATACGTTTTCAAGGATAATTTAAACGTCTATGCTATGTGCAAAAAACGCCTGTAAATGTAAGTCGCAATTAAAGGTGTTTTCTCTGTCGGTCCGGCTGATCGTGTGCGTGCGTGCATCAGTCATTTGTTCATTCAGTTCCGTCCGTCTGCTGCTATAAATTGGTATTTTTCATCGATCACAATGTGCTGACAGAAAAAGTATATTCTCGCCAGGAATTGAACTCAGACTTGCGGAACAAATACTGCATGAGAATATCTCCACCGTTCTAAAGACTCTCCTAGCTTAGAGCGATTAGAAATTGTGTTAAAAGAAAACAGTAATTTCTTGCAATATATTCATTAAATTCTCTTATGCAACGGAAGGAAAATTTAGCTTAGCTCTTTATTTTTGATAAACTTAAAAGTTTCCTCTGTGTGGAGAGTGGAAGTACTACTAGTGGTGTAAAAGAAAGGACCAAGGGATTTACACAAAATCTATGGTTAGTACAATAGTTTTTTTTTTTCTGGAATAAGCATATTTCGATTGAGTGAATGTAGCGGTTGATAAACTACTTAATTAAAACGTCAGTCAATAAAACTCTGACATCTGCGATGTGAAAGGTAAATATTATTCACTTTGATATTTATTGATGTACGCGTAAAGCAATTGTGAATTTAAAAACATCTTAGTAAGATATTCTTAAACGTCAATAAAAATTGGTTTACATTTATCAGTGGAATATATTCATATTGCGGGGTAACTATAATAAGAACAACCTTTTGATATGTGGTATTTCTTGCTAATTTTACTAACATACACAAACACATATTAAAAAATGTGAGGGCTTCTGTATTTACTCGTAAAAACGGTCAAATCTCCTTCAAATTAACGAGAAAGACACACTGCAATTATGAAAAGGGAACATTAACGTCTTATATTTGCCTAACCCGTATATGACAACATCATCATCATCATCATCATCAACAACAACAGCAACAGCAAGAACAACAACAGCAACAACAGCAATAATAATATTATTAATAATAATAATAATAATAATAATAATAATAATAATAATAATAATAATAATAATAATAATTCATAATAATAATATTAAAAACGATGGTGAGCATCATGATGGTGGTGGTGATGATGAATATGATGATGATGTTGTGCAGGAGGAGGAAGAGTATGAGGAGGAGCGGGGAGGATGAGGAAGAATGAGGAGAAGAAGAAGAAGAAGAAGAAGAAGAAGAAGAAGAAGAAGAAGAAGAAGAAGAAGAAGAAGAAGAAGAAGAGAAGAAGAAGAAGAAGAAGAATCCTGTATTATGCGAGATTCCAATGAAAGATGGATTCGAAATGACTTGCTGTCGGAAATATCTTCAGTATAACATCGTTGACAATAATACAACCACTTGCCTGCAATTTGGAAAATAATAATAAAATTCCTAGCTTCTGGTTGAATGCCTTCCCAGAGAGCCATGAACTGTTAACATAACTTTACGACAATATTTTGTAACAACTTAGTATTATTCCCTCTTCGCTAGTTAATGGTGTAACATTCCTACTTCCAAAAAACGAAGAAACAAATGAATCAAAAATTTTACAACCCCATAACCTGCTTAACAACAATGTATAAAACGCTAACATCTATCTTGATTGAATATACCTATATATTTTTTTTAATAGGATGTGGCATATTCCCTAATGAGCAAAAAGTATGTAGGATGTAAACCTGGGCCCTGTGGTTGTGAAGATCAGCTACTCATCAATATGATGATCTAGGAAGATTGTCGCAAAAGACAAAAACCTTGTCAATAGCCTCAATCAACTATAAAAATGCTTTTGATATTCTACCACAGCTGGATAAAGAAATATCTGGAAATGTATAAAATAGCACCAATTTTGCGAATCATTTTGTCTGTAAGTATGAGATCACGGAGAACCACACTGATTTTGAACAGTGACCATGAATCTCTTAATGCTGGAGATATAAGAATTTCATGTGGCATTTTCGAGGATGACTCTCAATCACAACTTCTCTTTTGTCCAACCTTAATACCTCTCTCAAAATTGCTCAATGATGTACAGTACGGTTATAAAATGTTTGATAAAATTATAAATCATCTCATTTACATGGATGATTTAAAGCTCTTTGCAGAAAATGACTAAAAACTACAGGATTTACTAGCGATTGTTAAAGAATTCAGTGATGACAACAGGATGAAATTTGACCCCGATAGATGTGCAAAAGCTCCCTTTATCAAAGGAGTAATGAGAGAAACATCTAACGTTAACTTTGACCAGCAGAATATCATAAAGGAGTTAGAACCAGCGGAGAGCTACAAATACATAGGGGTATTTGAAAGGGGCCGAATCAAACATTCAGTGATGAAGGAAAGGATCAGAAGTGAATGTTATCGCAGAGTAAGAGCAATATTCCAGACAGAGCTGAATGCAAGAAACAAGATCGAAGCGATCAATACTTTAGCCATACAGAAAAAAGACGATAGAAAAAAAGAAAGAAAAATAAAGAGGAATATTTAATCAAACAGTTTTGTATAAATTTGATATTCTCCTGTCATCTTCTTCATCCCTCCAGGGCGTGATGTTAATAACCTGCAAACATATTTCTCCTCATCGTTCAACTAATAATAATAATAATAATAATAATAATAATAATAATAATAATAATAATAATAATAATAATAATAATAAGAAGAAGAAGAAGAAGAAGAAGAAGAATTTGCAAAAAGTAGCCTAATTGGGCACAGCGCACATCTTAAGGAAAGTATTATCTGTCTGAGGTCCTTGTCGTGACTTGACAGATAACTAAACATTTACACCTACAGTCTTACGAAAGAAAATATTAACAACAACAATAACAGTAATAATTTCAACAACAACAATGATGAAAATAAGTCAGGCATATGGGTAAATATTAATCAATTACATCTACCCCAGTATTTTCCTCGATTCCTGAGTTATCAAAAATGAAGTTGACCTAGTTTTTTTTAAAACTCAGCTGCAACTAAATACCGTGATGAATTGTCACTATCGCTCTCACGATTACGTCGAATATTAACAATTTATGTTTCTAACGTAACTTCTGCGGAGATGCGACTAACTATATGCACTATAATTCTTGAGAATTGCGCTAATCTAACTATTACGGTGGTAGTGTGGGATCGAAAAGCAAAGTTTGTGCATTGCACCATAATGGCTCTCGAGAAACGTCTAACAGCATGTTCTGTCAATTGATTCTTATGCGACTTGTTTCTATATCATCCACATTATTTTAAACGTCTCATCTGCTGATCTCTCACCAGTAAATCCTCAAGTGTCTTGCTTTTCATTTTCCTTTCTTAGATTCAATACGAAGCTCATCTTGTAAATCTCTTTGGCTTTTGAATAAATGTTCAAATGATTTCTCTTAAGTCCCGTTATTTGTTGATCGATGGGATCTAGCATTTATGGTCATTGATTACTTGATGCACCAAGCTACATTAGCCGGATGAAGAACTGTATGGTTCGTATCGTAGCAGACGCTAGATCAAGATCTTACAGATTCTATTTACCTGATATATTAGAATGTTCTAAACATGCATTAAAATATCCGGTCTAACAAAAACAGTAGTTATTAACGTTGGAAATACCTAACGTGTGAAAATCTGACGCAATAATATCAGCTCAACCATAGTCGGAATATTATGTTGAAGAAAAGGAAATGCTTGAAGTCGCTAGTGAGTTGTCAGAAAATAGAAGTATGTTGATAACGAGGTCAGATTTAAAAAAAAATCGAGACAAAGCTTAAACATTTTGAAAGAACGTCTAGGAAGCAAGTCTCTATCAAGACATAAGCTGAAAATTTTCACAGGTACATAGTTAAAAGTTTCGGGAAGGAAAAAAAGGAATTTGTATCGAACATAGCATTTGAATAGTAATTTATTCTAACATAAAAGACTTAATTTCCCCAGTGAGATTTGAAATCAGAACCCAAACAACTGGAATGATTTACCGCATGGTATTTTGCTCAATACTCTAACGACTCATGAATTGACCACACGCTTATTATAATCCATTCTAGCATAGGCACAAGGCCAGAAATTTATGGTGGAAATAGCCAAATATATCAATGTCACTACTTGATTGGTAATTTATTTCATCGATCTCCGGAAGAATAAAAAGCATTATTGACCTTGGCGGGAATGAATTCAGAAAGAAAACAACCAGAAAACCTATAAGAATAACAATAATATATATCAAAAAAGAAAAAAAATGGAAATAATAATAAAAATAACAATGATGAATATAAAGATGTTGATAAGAAGGAAAAGTGAGAAAACGATACATATTCCTTTTATATATTTTGCAACTCATTATGGTTACCCACACAAACGCATACCGACTCAGAAATAAACCATGATAACATAAATACATTTAAATGCACATATACGCACTCTCAAACAAATACATACAGATTTACGACATATTTAGAAATGCACAGGGAGAAGCACAAAGGCACACATACATTGCAAGCAACAACAACAACAACAACAACAACGAGAAATCTCATTATCATGATAAGATCTTCAAAGTATGCTTAAAAGAGAAACGACGAATAAAAACATGACGAATAAGAAAAGTAAGATAGCGACATACCAAAATAAAACTCGAAGAAAGAACAGAAGAAAAAAAGAAAAGCGAAGAAAAGAAAAATAAACGTGAAGGAAAGGAAAACAAAGATAAGGAAAATGAATAGAAACGCGTAGAAACTTAGTGAAGGAAGTGAGAAGTAAGAAGTGTTCAAAGAGAATCTTCCAATGTTTTCGCTATTTTAAAGGCAATCAATTTGATTAGAGCAGTGGAGGAGAAATTAGTTGTATTTAAAAATGTATTGACTTCGCTAGCAAAATGTTGATTTCGGGTGAAAGATAAGATTGTTGAGAGTCAATCTGGTTAGAGCAACACTATCGTAAGTGGAAATGCTAATTAGCTCCTGATGATATAAACTACAGTATGATTAAACAGCATGTGTCGGTTTGAAAATTGCAACGCCATCTAATCTGCAGCTTGAATTTTCGGTTTGGAGACCAATAGTAATTATTCTCAATTATTCATCTCTAGTTATTCAGTCTCCCCAACTCCATATCCAACTCTCAGTTTCTCCACCAACTATCTCCCTCTCTCTCTCTCTCTCTCTCTCTCTCTCTCTCTCTCTCTCTCTCTCTTTCTTTCTTTCTTTCCAACTCTATCTCTTCCTCTTTCACTTACTCTCTCCTTTCTGATCATTCTATTTGTATTTCTTACACCTACATACACATACACACGCACACAAATGCATATACATAATTTCATTTAAATAATAAATATATATATATAATATATATATATATATATATATATATATATATATATATATATTATATATATATATATATATGTATATATGTGTGTGTGTGTATAGTTAAATATAAATATAGACATAGTGTGTAAGAGATATGCGACAGAATGAGGGTTACATCAACATGCATATATATTTCAATATTATATATAATATATACGCGTGTTTGCGTATATATATATATATATATAATATATATATATATAACATCATATATACATACACACATACACATCATATGTGCATATACACATGCACTACGCGTGCGCTCACATTTACATATACTAGAGTGCTCCCCCCATATAACGAGTAACATTAGCGGTGTAAAGTAGATTTTGTCACATGACTACCGTCAAGAAGTATGGCGTACATGTAATCTATATCATAATGCAGAAAGCCGCTTGTGAATTAGGTATGTAGCAGTTAATAAAAGAAAGCAATTATTAAAGGCTTGATCGTTCCAAGAAATTTCCTATAGTTTCGATTTCTGAATTGTTTTGAATTTTTGAACTTGAAATTTAAATATTCATTGTATTCACTGCGGAAGATTCCGTTTTCATTTTCAAAGTCTCTCACTCTCTATTTCAGTGTTTTCATTTCGAGTTTAATTCGCTATTTGCAAAACCCACAATTTATGCTGTATAAGTTATGTAAAAACATTATTTTTCAAATGAAAATTTTTTGATACACGAGCTTAATTTTTATAAAAAATGTTAAGAAATGATTTTCTATTATGGCTATTTGGAACGCTATAAGCCTTACAATAATAACTATCTGGACCAATTTGGGCCATTTTAAAAAATTTAAACGCCATGGGAGAAGAGTTTTCGGTAAAAAAAGATGAATATTTTCAGAGGAAAAGGGGAACAATTCAAGGGAGCTTCGGCTGTTGTTTCTAGAACAAGTAAAACTTCTCTCCGTGCATTGATGTTTTTTTGATATTTTTCTCCCATTAAGCACATTTTATGGAATGATGATGCCGAAGTAACACATGCATTGTGAATTAAGGGAATATAATCAAGAACAAACAATTGTAATCTAATTTTTTACCCCGCATCAATCAATCGAAGCCGTGTTGTGTGTAAGTAAAATATTTTCTAACAGGAAAGTTTGCTGTTAAAATGATTTCTCGCTTACGTAACTCTTTTTTAAAATCCTTGTGGATAAAAGCCGGTAATTTAGCGCGCCAAAACGAGTACATTTGAAATAGTAACCACGAGTGTAATGGGTAGAACTTTTTACAGATCTGACTTTGTGCGTACGTCCTAGTATTCAGTCAAATTATATTCATCTGGACGTTCGCACCGATGATCTACGGACATTTATTTATGTAAGTAAAATTACGTAATATGTTAATAGAGAAACATGTATGCGAGTAATCCATATTTTTATTGCTTTTTCTTTTGCCATGCTCGATTACGTTTTGGCTGTTTTGTAAAATTTTTCTTGAGTACATTTCTTAGTGGTAAGACCATAGCGGATCTATTTCTTGCATAAGGGTGTCCACATAGTGGTTTCCCTCAAATATGTAATATATATGTATATATATATATGTTTCAGTGATTTGACTATGGCCTTGATGGAGCACTACATATAATTGAGCTAATCGACCCCAGGACTTATTCTTTGTAAGACTAGTATTTATTCTATCGCTCTCTAAGTAAAGGACGTAAACACACCAGCATCAGTTGTCAAGCGATGGGAGGGACAAACACACACATACAAACATATATATATCCATATATATATGTACACTACCGTCAGAAATTAATTAGCACCCTTGATTTGCTCTTCACTCAAGGTATTTGCTGTCACCTAGTGGCCATATCTTGAACTATTGCTTTGTTGCAAGTTCACTGTTGTGCAGAACGATGACGTAACTTTGTTTGCAGAGCGGTTTGAGAGTCTACAGCCTAATGATGTTGACATAGCAGTGCAACAACAACTTGGAGTGCGGATGCAGACAAATCTTCCTTTGTTTAATATATATAGGTAGCGCCTCGCAAGGAACGAAATCACACCGTACTAAGTTTTCTCATCGCGTAAGACGTTTTGAATAGCTTGTAGGTTAATTGATTTGTGTATTTGCAAGATTTTATTTCCTCACAAATTCTCCTACACTCTGCTTGGTGACGTCACTTCCGGTTCACAAAACTTTCTGTTATACATCAAATAAAGTGAGAAATTCTGCTTTCTTTCTTTTTTGTTTAATGAATAATAACTCATAGCAGTTTTGTTATAGCATAACATTATTCAAATGAATAGTTTTAATGAAAATAACTGGTTTTTATCGTTCATTCCTAGATGGGCCCAAGACCTCACATGACCTTGGAGAGACGGTACGAGGCTCTCTCGTGGCGTGGGAAGCTGTCGGAGGTTGCAATAGCCAGAAAACTTGGTGTAGCCAGGCGCACAATTCAGTGCTTATTTAAGAAATACGAGGAAACCGGATCAGCAGCTGACAAAAAGGGTAGGGGACGGAAGAGGCTGACGACCCAGCGGGAGGACCGGATGCTGATCCGAAAGTCACTGTACAACCGAAGGGCAACGAGCCGGCAACTGGCGGAGGAGATACAAAAGATGACAGGGAAGCAGTTGTCTACAACCACCGTCAAGACCAGATTACTGGAAGCTGGTCTAAAATCCTGTAGGGCCACCCGTAAGCCGCTCCTTACAGCCCAAAACCGGAAGAGGCGGCTGCTCTGGGCCCGTGCCCACAAGACATGGACCGTGCAGCAGTGGCGGACAGTGATGTTCACTGACGAGTCGCGATTCAGTCTCGTCAGTGACAAGCCTGTCCATGTGCGACGTCGCAGGGGTGAGCGCTTCAACAAAGACTGCATTGCTCCCACCATGAAGCAAGGTGGGGGTGGTCTGATGGTCTGAGGGGCGTTCAGCTACAGTGGTGTTGGGCGGCTCTATGCAACATCAACGCAACAAAGTACGTTGAGATAGTACGGGATACCTCTTTGGTGGCGAGGAGTACTGCTCCAGCAGGACAGCGCGCCTTCCCACACAGCCAAGCTCACAACCGGATAATCATTTTCATAAGGACATTTGTGTCTAGCCGTAACAACCCAAGCTGACATCGGGGGATTTTGAACTCAGAATGCGTGCTACATATACTGCCAACTCACTACTTGGTCCTGACTTTAATATTGTGATAAATTTCATGTTTTATTATTCTCAAATATTAATACATGATATGTATCTCACATATTAATTTCCACAAAATTCAGCACCGTATAGCTTATGTACCATCTCAACAACAAATATTTTCTTAATCAGTTTCCCTTTTACTAAATGTACACCACCAATCGATTTTCGACTGAACATTATCTACATACTATACCTGTCGTTGTATATATGTATGTTTATACCTGTTATTACAAATAGATATTGATATATTTGTCTATAAAGTTAATTTATTCATGTCTTTTGTGGTGTACTACATAATTATCTCGTTTAACATATACTATTTCTAAAATTCTTCGTTGATTTATTCTTGACATTGAATGTTAAAGAGTACGGGTGAATATAAATATATACTTATGAAGCTACCAAATCTGCATAAGGCCGAAGAATATTGAAATCATGATACTGTGATTGTCAAACTCTTATTCTATATTCTTGGGCTATTATGTAATTATTACTCGTGGAAAGACATTCTGGTTCCATATATCTTTCTTTTTTGACATAGGCCACAACACACAAATTATCACATCTACAATACCATCGTTTCTATAGATATACAAACAGTTCGACGTGGACTTTTTGTTTTATCAGTAGCATTCAGGGTGTATAAGATTTGTGAGTTCGAGCTTCTGATATCTTGATGGCTAAATTGTATAATTCTTCAGATTGCGCTAAACACAATTTTGAAGAAAACATTTTCCAATAAATCTTAAAGTATTTAAGCCGGTATGATTGAAAGTGAGGGAGAGTCATATATTTCTTGGCCGGCACGGCAAAGGCATTGTGCATGTGCGCGCCTGTGTGAGTGTGTTTGTCTGTGTGTGTGTGCGTGCGCGTGCGTGTAAGCCATGTGTATATCAGTAAGCAACCATTAGATTCCTTCTGACAAACCTTTCCATGACTTTTCTGAGTGTGAGGTCCAAGAAGTGAGATTTAATTTTCAGCAGCTGTTACTTACATCTTTATTTTTAGGACATTATATTTCCCTTAAAATTATTGGAAAGTCTGCCACAAGCAACGAAGGTGGAAGAAAATATCGAAGTTTGTCAGAACTATTTTATTTTATTATTCTTTTCCTTGGTTCAGTCATTTGACTGCGGCCATGCTGAAACACCGCCTTAATATCCAAGTCTGTATAATTGTCATTGGAAAACCAATTGAAGTTCAGCCCGTCGATGGCCAATATAGCATCCTCCTGTTTGATGATAGGCTGCAGATTTGAAGACGTCACTAGGTGTATTTATTCTCATGTTTCGGAAGGGGCTACTGAAAACAATTTGGAATTGTTAATTTAGTGTTTCAGTTACAGTTTTGTATTTGCTGTCAGTGAGAACTTTTCTTCTTTTTGCCTGTACTGGAATCTCTTCTTTACCTCTATATTTCATTGGATAGTCTAATGTTGA
>NC_043003.1:41651708-41656708 GCF_006345805.1 Octopus sinensis | reverse complement strand
CATTCCTGTGTGTGCGTACATAGTTGTGCGTGTGTCTGTGGATAAATACCCTAACAGACACATGCTATACACATACAAAGCAAGCGCGGATACAACCACATATTCACAAGAATTTATATGCATACAAGTGCGCTCCCACCTCATCTCTCTGACAGTTTATCTCCTCTCTTCCTCTCTCTCTCTCTCTCTCGCTCTCTCGCTCTCTCTCTTTCTACATGTATGTATGTGTCAGTATGTATGATTGTATGTATTCAGTCACTTATTTGATGGTACTGGAAACAAATATATTGAAAGCAAAACATTTCCTATATATATATATATATATATATATATATAATATATATATATATATAAGATATATATATATATATATATATATATATATATATGTAGGTGTGTGTGCTCGCGTAAGTATATATATATATTGGTATATACGTTTGTGTATATGTCTCTATACGCATTGAAAATACATAAAAACAAGTAGGGAAAGACTGAAACAGTTATTTCTATATATAAACGCGTGTGATGTTTTTGCCGATATCGTGACACAGATAAACCAGAGTAGCAAATGCAGTTAGAAACTGGCGGACTAGAATAAAATATAGGGGCAGATTTATTTTATCTCGTGCAGGGGTCAACGTTAAACGGAGACAGAGAGTCGTTGTGAATATCTTTGAGATCGGTTAAGTAGAGTCTGCAGTAACCAGTGGCAGATAACTCTGGGAAGGAGCGCATTTTGCATGTGGGAAAATCGTTTGATAAGATGCCATGTGTGTGTGTGTGTGTTTTATTTGAAGATGCATGTGCGGTAATGTATATATAGAGCTATATACGCGTCACAGTTAATGTGTGTGTGTGTGTAACATATATATGTATATATATATATAATACTATATATATATATATTATATATATATATAGATATATATGTATATAAATATATATATATAATATATATATATGTATATAATTATATATATACAATATAATATGTATATGTATATATAATATATATAATTTTATATATATATGTGTAATATATATATTATATTATATATATATATATATATATAATATATATATACAACATATACATACACACACATACACACAAACACACACACACACATATATATATATATTCAGAGGAGAGAGAGAACGATAGTATGTAAAGTACATAGACATAACTCAGACACCCTGCAGATAAACGCGTGCGCACAAAATATACACACGTACACACACATACGCACACGCACACGCACACACACAAACATGCAAGCACCTCTTTGCACATACATCTTTAATTGTGGCTGTAAATTGCCGTCCATCAGCCGACATATTACCAACTACCTGAAACACACATATACGTAAATGAATATACGCATGACATTATCTTATACTTATATATTGGTAATTATACGCACATCTACGTATAGTAGAGCCATATGGCGTAGCGGTTAGAGCAGCGGACTCACGGTTGAAGGATCGCGGGTTCGAATCTCAGATCGGACGATGTGTGTGTTTATGAGCGAAACACCTAAGCTCCACGCGTCTCCGGCAGAAGGTAATGGCGAAACTTCTGCTGACTCTTTCGCCACAACTTTCTCTCACTCTTTCCTCTTGCAGCTCACCTGCGATGGACCGGCGTCCCGTCTAGGTGGGGAACCTATACGCCAAGAAACCAGAAAACCGGCCCTTATGAACCAGGCATGGCTCAAGAAGGAACAAACAAACAAAAGAAAACAAACAATATCTACGCATACGCTCATGAAGGAAGACATATATATACACATAGAGTTATATTGCTTACTCTAAAAAGTATTATTTTTTAAAAGTTGTAAGACCAGAGTTGTTCACGGATGCATCGGAAATTTTCTATTGGAACACATTTGAATCATTTCCGTTTGAATCACTTGACCCGAATATTGTTGATTTTAAAATTTCGTTACAAATACTGTAAAGTGTCAAAAATTTATACTTAAAATTAATACGAACATTTAATTCTCGAAATTAAAGCCATAACATCTCCACCCTACCATCGTATAAACCATTACCAATACCATCATTACTGCCACCACCACTTCCATTAGTACTACCAAGATCACTGAGGATATGCTTGGTTCTATTATTGGCTCAAAGTGATTTCCTCATTACGGGACGGAAAATCTCCAAGATCTCAAAAATTACCAGAAAAACATCAAGTGCCCCGCGAATTACATTTTAATGTTTCAGGAAAAGAAAGGAGGAATTATAAATGTCGACATATGTGTTAAGAGGTTAGATGACCATAGCTAGATGAAATTTGATTGTATGTTTGTTCAATCTGGGCGTGGAACTAAACAAGAAGAATATATCAACAATACAAAACCAGAAGGACATTACCGTAGCTCAGTTCTTTAAACAAGTTTTAAGTATTTCTCTTTCAATTATTTGCTACAATAATTTTGTCCCTTTTACGAATTTGTTGTAACAACACATCCAGCGATGGACTAGATGAATTACTGTAAGAATTCTGTCTATCTCCTTCTTTATTTCAAATTACAGGGAATTCTACATTAAAATTGATTCCCTTGGCACCAATAAACGATGTACTAACGCTGTACTGGAACTTAATTGAATCAAACGTCCCTGACTTACGCTAATAGATTCCGTGTCCTTGTGTCTGTTTCCAGACATTACTATTTCACTAGTTCTCTTTGCTGTATTTATATCCAGCCACTGGGACCCTGCAGAGAAGACAAGACTTATTGACTGTTGATGCCAGCGGAGAAGACAGGAGTGATTGAAAGACTAGACTGAAAGAAGAAAATAGAAACAATTGCTGAGTGTAGCTTTATTGAATCAAACAATAGTGAAGTGAAATGAAAGGTCGATAATGTTATTCTTCCTATTATATGAACGTAAATCATGAGAAATAGATACAGCCTAAAATGAAAACCTGGTTGAATGCACAATTCGTCGGAGAGCAGTAACTCGCCTTATCTGTATTTTACAATTGCTATGATCGGGATTATTTCAACAATAAGAGAAAGATGACCGAATACTGCGCGTACGTAAGATTGGAAAGAACAAATTGAGAAGCACAAAACAAAAGCAACTAAAACAAAATTTAAAAAATGAAAAGAAAGCGAAAAATGATCTACTAAATATCATCAAATAGATGATGATAACAATGATACCAACGAGAACTCTGAACCTGTCGTATATCTATCAAATGTTTCGAATAATATCACAGACATTGAAGTAATATTACAAAACTCGAACAATAGTTTAGCATTGTAATTTATAAAGTTACAAAGTATTTCATACAAACTGTCCATTCCTTGCCCTCGTCGTATCAGTCTAGACAGTTTTGTATTTTAATTTGTTGTTTCTGTTATGTAGTCATTGCAAACTGCTGCTGCTGTCGCTGCTGCTGGATTTGCTGCTACTACTTCTGATATTGCTGCTGCTGCTGTGTTTGATGTAATCGCTGTTGACGTCGTAGGAAGATGTGGTTCTACTGATTGAAGAGATTTTTTTGTATATATGTATTAACATACATAAATATACACAAGGATATACATATATATATATATATATGTATATATATAAATATATACATACATACATATATATATGTATATGTATGCATATATATGTATATATATATATCTATATATATATATATATATGTATATATATATATATATAATATATATATATATATTATATATATAATTATATATATATATATATATATTATATATATATTATATATATATATTATATATATATATATATATATATATATATATATATATATATATGTATATTATTATGTATGTATGTATATATATTTGCAATTTAAATGTAGCTTTGATAAATTTAGATATACCCAGTACAGAGCGAATATTTCTATAATAGCCTGGTATAAGTTAGGTTATCGGAATATATCTACAAAAACAAAACGTTATATATCCATCACAAAGACGAGAAGATAATGGCGTGGAAATAAGTTGGACAATTTTAGTTCCTCGTTTCAATATAATCGACAACAAATGTTTGGAATAAAAAAAAAAAGAAGTGACGAAGAAAAATTGAGTGAATAAAAGAATATGAAGAAACATAAGCGGTAATGGAATGAATAGAATAATTTTAGCTGTCTCACCAGATAGGTGTGTATATATGATACGACACAAAAATACAAATGCATTCATATAACACATTGATGCACACACATCCTCATATCGACTAAAACATTTAAGCACACGTATTCACACAAGCGTATGCGAATGTTTACTCTTAAACATACAGAAAAATATAAACATGTTCATATATATATATATATATATATTCATATATCAACTTTAATATAGTCGTTTAAGATTTCTGTAAGTAAAAATTCCTTTTTATGCACATATGTATATATAAGAAAATGTGTGCTATGTATGTATACATGTATATATATATATATATATATGTGAGTGTATGTATGTATAGATGTATATATGTGTGTGTGTGTCTCTCTCTCTCTATATATTGTATGTGCACACACACACAAACACACACCCTACACATATATATAAGCATGTATTTACGTATATCTGTGTATGTATTTGTGTCTCTCCACACAGCGGTTGACATCCGTTGTTGATTTGTATACAACAACGATAAGTCTGAACTTAAAATTAAATCAAATGAAGTTACCAACTAAAACTTCTATTCAATTTTGGTGCACTACGGGGTGATTTTGTTTTTATATCGACGCCTGCTATATAATACTAAAGTACTTAGTAAAATTAGGTGCTTGATATGACATCTACACAAGATTTACCTTCAAAACTAATTTTCAAATGTATTCCGTTATTGAAAACAAATATCTAGCACCAATAATGACGGCCTGTTGGAGAAGAAAATATCAAGGGCAACATTTATGCCATGAGCGAAGTATAAGATTAGATAGAATGATCTAACTTCAATGAAGCTACTATTAAAGTCCTTTAAGGTGGTATTAAGGT
>NC_043003.1:41629208-41646708 GCF_006345805.1 Octopus sinensis | reverse complement strand
CAATATATATCACCCTATGTCACGAAGTATATATTTTTTCTTACTATAAACGGACCGCTTGAAAACACGTGGAACACCAGGGAAGTCGATTACATTGACCCCCAAGTTGTGCTTATGCTATCGTCCCCGAAATGACGAAATTCAAAGTCGATCTTCGTAGAATTCGGTCACAAATCATAAAGACCCAGAATAAATGCTGCTAACCATTTTTACCGGCGCACTAGCGACTCTGTCAGCATACCGCCTTTACGTTCATAGATTATATTGTATAATGAAGTTTTTTAAACACTGAAATAAAAAGAGATATATACTCACGTTTATATTGCTTCTGATCTTGGTTCTTCTGTACAAAGAACAACTACTGAATTAGATCTAATATTCTTCCATAAATCATCTTCAACAGGTTTGAGTTTATCTGTCCTCTTCATTATCTCTCAGTGAATATTCATGTAGATTATAACGATGTTCTCAGAAATCCCATCTTCGCTGCTAAGTCTAATCATTTACAACTAGTGCAGTGATTTGAAAATTAAAGTACTACAATCGGATTATTAATGTTATAATTAATTGATGTGACACCATTTCGTGTATGGATGACCCTGTTGACCTCTTTAGTAATCGGTCACGGATGTCTTAAAAGATTTAGAGATTCATGTATTGGCCATTCGCTTGAATACAAACTTGTTCAATACGTCGGGCTGTAGCCAATATACAGCTAATTAAGAGATTCGTTATATCTGTCAGAAAATTTATATACATGCATATTTGTGTGTGTGCGTGTGTGTGTGTTGTGTATGCGTGTGTATTTATGTATGTATTTATACATACACACATTACACACATGCACTTATGAGTGTATATGAACTCGTATATATGTATGTATTAGTCTGTGTTTGTGTGTTCGCGCGTGTATGAGCAAGTCTGCACACAATTATGTTTGTGCCTCTGTATAGTTTAGTTCCACATTGTGCAGGTGATTGCATATTAATTGTTATTTACTATACATCTTGCACATATAAATATCAACAGACATCCTTATGCAGCCATACAAACACACACACACATATATATATATACACAAACACAGTTATGTAAAAATGTAGCTGCATACGTATACATATATACCTTTACGTACATTAACATGCGTAATTACTCGCATATATCATTTATTCTTCTAAAAGAGATTATGAGAAACAGTTGGCAGAATCTACAGATTATATGCCTTCTGACAATTGTATTGGCTCTACGTTCTGAGTTCAAATGACAGCGAGGTCACCGTGGTTTTTGTTCTTACAGGGGCTGAAATCTTTGATATATTCACAACACCTAACCATTGAATTTGTATACTTGAGCTTAGATATAAAGCCACTCTATGTAAACCTCTCAGAAATAGAGATAAAACAACCCCGAATGTGTATACCGTGTGATAAAATGATTGTGCGACTGGTTCAACTCAAGTAATTTGACGTAGGTTTTAGTTTCTTCAGAATAAATATTCTTTAAAACAGTGTATATTCTTAGTACTGGTGATAGTACTGTAGTTGATGCTGTCGTTGTTTAGACCTGATTACAGTAATAGGACAACAGGATGATTAACGCTATTTGTCGCTGTCCTTTGCATGTCCGTGATGACATATACGAATATATACTTTCCTCCTAAATATTTTTTTAAATATGTGTAATTTGAGCTTAATTTTGGGTGGCATATCTCGTATTAATTTGAGGATTGTGACGTCATCATTTCATGAATAACAACAGCTACAACAACAAGTGCCTTAATAATTATTGTTTCAGACAGAGTTCTCTTCTTGTTTGTAATGTTGGTATTAAAACATTTTTTTATCTCTATTCTTTACCCTACATTGAGTTGGTACTTTTCGCTATTTTACTGAAATAGTATCTGAAGAATATATATTTCTTTACTACCCACAAGGGGCTAAACACAGAGAGGACAAACAAACAGATTAAGTCGATTATATCGACCCCAGTGCGTAACTGGTACTTATTTAATCGACCCCGAAAGAATGAAAGATAAAGTCGACCTCGGCGGAATTTGAACTCACGACGTAGCGGCAGACGAAATACGGCTACGTATTTCGCCCAGCGTGCTAACGTCTCTGCCAGCTCGCCGCCTTATCTGAAGAATATAGGTTACTTACAAAGTGACCGTCATCAGAAATGGTTTCGCATACGATAAGATGCGATCGTAACACCACATCTCAGTAAAAAAAAGTACAAATAAGTGGTCGATGATAAATGAAGGAAACTTTAGCAAACTCATACATGACCATCGTCGATTAAAACAAGGCGTGTTATAACAGGCCTAGCTGTTTCTAGATTCAATCCCATTGCGTGGAAACTTGAGCAAAGTATCTTCTACTATAGCCTCGCGCTGATCAAACCCTTCTGAGTAGGTGGATTTGGTAGACGGAAACTGAAAGAAGCCCATTGTATGTGTGTTTGTGTTTATATATATAATTTGAACTATATATATATATATATATATATATATATATATATGTATATATATATATATATATAATATATATATCTATATATATATTATATATATATATATATATATACATATATACATATATATAGAGAGAGACCAAATTTACAGAAAACAAAAGATTAAGACGGGTGAAGGAACAAGTAGGTGTACTAGCTTAACCCTAGAGAAGAAAGGAAAAGTCCGTGACGTTCTGAGGATTGAGAGGGAAAAACAGAGAGAGAGAGAGAAGTAAAAGAAACGGATAGAGAAAAGATTGCGTGAGGAATAATGGCTTAATATGAGGAAATGGCCGGAAGAGAGAAAGGGAGATGATAATGGTGACCAACCGAGCGATAGTGCCCTAGTGTGTGTGTGTGCATGTGAGAATGGTCTGTGTGAGTGTGTATTAAGTAATGCATCTGACGCAGTGTTTGATGGACTGGTGAAAAGGACGAATTTTAAGGAAAAAGAAACAAACTTCAAATTAGAGCCTGGCCGGAATATTTCCATCCTTGATTGCCGCAGAACGAAACATGCTAAAGGGTGAGGTAAAAATGATAATACCTGGCAATGACCATATATAAAACCAGGTTGCTAAGCGCCGTTTACAAATACTGTAAGGCATCCATGCGATGCTCTAAGGATTCTATTAATTTTCTTATCCAGTCTTGTATTTTGGGATTTGGATTCAGATAAACTTGTTTCGCATTCATCGTAGCAGAGGCATGAATAATACCACAACACTTTTCGCACATACGTACGTATGTTGGCATATATACACACGCGCGCGCGCAGACACCCACCCACACACACATAAATAGGTGTATGCGTACGGAGAGAGAGAATCAGCGCGCGCGAGAAGGGAGATTAGAGCAGTCTCGAGACTAACCGGACGAAACCTCAAAGAAGATCTGGTACTCGAATGAAAATTGAAAGCTCCGAATGACCCGTCCTTGTATTTCCTGCCCTTGTATCGTCTAACTGTCCGAATGTATTTTGTCGCCTGTTACGTTTTTTGTTCCATTTTTTGTTTTGTTTATATATATATATACACACATATATAGACTGACACACAGATAGAAAGAAAGAAAGAAAGAAAGAAAGATAGATAGATAGATAGATAAATAAATAGATAGATAGATAGATAGATAGATATAGATAGATAGATAGATAGATAGATAGATAAATAGATAGATAGATATATAGATAGATAGATAGATAGATAGATATATATAGATAGATAGATAGATAGATAGATAGATAGATAGATAGATAGATAGATAGATAGATAGATAGATAGATAGATAGATAGATAGATAGATAGATAGATAGATATACACACGCATACATGTATGTGTACAGAGAGACAAACAAGTTTCATAACACAATTCAAATAAGCATAATTTCAACATTACTAAATGACTCAGACCTTACCATGAAGTTATATCTTACTGTCTAGGCGAATTTGTGCAAGAACATATATACGTTTTTGTTTACAATATACCTCTTCTTACCTGTAGGTGTTCGTCAGTTGGTGTAGCCAGTTAATTACCGTTCGTTTTAGCAACAACAGGAGGCAAAGTAAAACAATAGACTATTAACAAGAAATGTCTATAATGCAAATTTCTTTTGCTGGAAGGTAAGATGATACACTTTATAATATTTAGTGTTTACAAGAATATAGTTAATTTTACAAATTTTATTAGCTTAAATTTAATATTTTATTTTTGTAGACGGCGATGCCCAGTAAATATATGGAACTAATATATATTTATAGTTTTGTTACATCTCTTTACGATATAAATTTAAATCTTATAAATGCTTTCTTTTCCCTTCATAATTTGGTGTCGGCAGAATGAATTTTCTATTGTACTGGGTGTTAGTTCAATCAACTTCATTCTCTTATAAATATAAGACATTTTACTCATATGAATATGTTAATATGTATAGGTTGTAAATATGCATGGTCAATCGATTTCGCATTTGAAACAATTTTTTCAAAAATATGATTAAGCTCAAAGGGGATTTTATAGATACTGCGTTTAAGAAAACGCCAGAGGTGTCACAAATGCAACACCATTGAATATTTAGATTTGTTTGTTCAAGTCTCAGCTGGGGAAAAACAAGACCACTGACAATTGCAATATCGTTATGAATAAAACCACACGACGGTGAGAGAGCCTCCACATGGGCGACACGTCCAATAAAAAAAAATATTAATCAGTTTTAATTCTTTATTTTTTTTTATCTGCTGGGAGTGGAGGAAGGGCAGTGACAGTCATATGCGCATGCACTTCTAGACCAATAACAGACTTTATCAGACAATACCATCGGGAATGATATGAGCAGGCAGGGAAATTTAGAGAGCCGAATTCTGAGAAGAAAAAATATGGGCAAACTTATTAGTGCAGCGTGTGTAGATGGTAGGCATAAAATAGGCATTGAGAGAAAAAAAAGAAGAGGAAATTGGGAATTGAATGCTAGCATGGAAGAGGCATGATCCTAGTTCAGATTCGAAGAGAAGCTTTATAATAATGGTAGAAAAGATAAACAGAAGGATAAGGAGAGAGGAAGAGAAAGAGGGAGGGCGTCACCATGAATAAATTTGACAGTGTTTACAAAAGCTAAAGTTTGCAACTAGAGGATTTTGACACTAGGGCTATTCGTCAAGGATTCAACTGGAGACACACATATACACATATACAAACCTATATACTTATGTATATACATATACACTCCTATATACCATATACATATGTATATGTATTTAAGTGGGCAATTATTTTAGCATGTATTAATTCATGTTTTTAGTTCATTACTATATGTAATATATGTATTCGTATTAAGGCGACGAGCTGGCAGAAACGTTAACACGCCGGGCGAAATGCTTAGCGGCATTTCGTCTGCCGTTACGTTCTGAGTTCAAATTCCGCCGAGGTCGACTTTGCCTTTCATCCTTTCGAGGTCGATTGAATAAGTACAAGTTACGCACTGGGGTCGATATAATCGACTTAATCAGTTTGTCTGTCTTTGTTTGTCCCCTCTGTGTGTAGCCCCTTGTGGGCAGTAAAAAAATAAGAAACGTTAACACGCCGGGTAAAGTACTTAGCGGTATTTCGTCTGACATTACTTTTTGAATTCAAATTCCGCCTAGGTCGACTTTGTCTTTCATCCTTTCGGGGTCGATTGAATAAGTACAAGTTACGCACTGGGGTCGATGATATCGACTTAATCTCTTCACCTGTCCTTGTTTTTTTCCCACTATGTTTAGCACATTGTGGGCAATAGAGAAAGAAATATATGTATTGGTATTAGTACGCAGTATGAAGAGGTGAGCAAGCAGAATCGTTAAAGCGACAGGCAAAATGCTTAGCGGCATTTTGTTCGTCTTTACTATCTGAGTTCAAATGCTGTCGAGGTCGACTTTGCTTTCATCGTTTCCGGATGGATAAAATAAGTGCAAGTTGAGCACTGGGGTCGAAGTAATCGATTTAACTTCTCCCCCGAAATTGCTAGTCTTGTAATAAAACTTGAAATCTATATTGGTACGTAGTGAAAATGTTCATGTATTTTATTATTTACATACATATATATTAATGGCTAATATTAAAAATATTTCAGATGATGGACTTCATCATTTCAGCCTTGACCTCAGGAGCACTGGCACCTAAACCACAAATTTCAAACCATGTTCAGATATTCAAACTAAGCTCAATCTTATCAGGCTCAAAATTCACTATGTGTAGCGGGTTGGAGACAAGGCAGTTATAGGTCAATTTTACTGCCCTCTGTCTTCTCATCTTCTGTCACGACTCAGTAAAATATGTTACATTTGAAACACTAAACTAGTAATGAAATATTAATTTCAGCCTGAATTTCTAGATGTTGACTACCTTAAATATATTGATTAACAGATGACAAACTATTTATAAATAAAATCATATCACATTGTCAGTATAATGTGACGTAATGCAACAATCTACTAGTTCTCGTGTTCATTTAACCCCCAACTCTGAGAATGCTGATGCTAACCGCTTCTTGTCCAAAGTCTCAAGAGAAAGTTATCCAAGTAAATTACAAGCGTTAATTAAATTATCATAGAAGGATGAATTTGATTAGGTTTTCATTAATAGTATTAATTCAGGCAATAAGGTAAACACATGCAACTTAATTAATAACTCTGATTATGGTAGTGCCAATAGAGAAATCAATTAGAATTGCTATAGTTTTGTTCATAGAAGACGACGAGTTGCGGCTTAGATTTCCGCCAAGTTCAATTACGATATCAGAGAAAAGGTATAAAGATTAATAAAGTGCTAATGAAATGTACTCCGAATATTCGGACAATCTTCTAAAGAAATGCTTGATGCTATAGAAAAAGAATATGTTCAAGCAGATTAACATAGTTGTTACTTTTAAATTGATATTCGTTGGCAAGTATCTGAATCTTTGCAAATTTCTAAAGGAGAATTATGAACATCGCTAATATAAATAGGAAACACATACATGTGTATTTATACACAAACGTATACTAGAGTGCGCACATGAATACATAAAGATACATACGCACACACGCGTGTGTGTCTGCATATGTATATGCATATATATATATATGTATGTATGTATGTATGTGTGTATGTATGTATAAAGGAAGTGAGGTCGTTAGATATGTATATGTGAGTATGCATAATATTTATACACACACATATATATAAATATATATACATACAAATAAATACCCTCCTACACGTTACGTACCAATGTATGTGTATGTGTGTATCTATGTGTGTGTACGTTTGTGTGTGTGTGTCATTCTCTGTATGTATGAGTAAATGTATGTAGTCAAATAAATGCCAAATTTGAAATCATTTGTATAAACGATGTATATGTGAAAATATTTACACGCATGTATGTGTGTGCATATTTATGTGTTTGCATGTGTATTTTGTCATTCGGGAAAAAGAGATGCTATTAGGCTACTACATCAGTTTCACATTCATGTAAACTGTTTATATAATCACAATTTTAAATGCCTTGATTCGATCTTGCGATATATTTGATACGCTCTCTTAATGCATCGATTGCCCATGCAAGTTTTGTGTGGACAGGTGCGATATAAGCCAAAGAACACTGACAGAGATATTGCATTCAGAATACTTGAAGTTTAACTCGTTTATCTTTGCAGTAATGCAGCACCATAGGCCAAAATTTGAAAATACCACCAACAAATTAGAAACCACATGTGGATAAGATTTTCTAATTCCCGTGGATTTAAAATCGTTTCTCTCTTATCTAGCGTTAAATATAGAAGCTAATACGAAGGCAACAACATTATCATCATCATCAAAAACAAATATGCAACTTTATCAGAGCCAAACTAAATTTGTATTACCATAGCAACCAGGACTATCACCACTGTAATGACGTCTACTACTAACATGACTAATATCACCATCACCACCAACAGAACAGAACAACAATAACGATACCAATATTCCATATATTATCACTGAGAACATTAGTGTTAGCATGGGGTAGTCACGAAACTGATTAAATTGTTGTTATTTGCCAGACATGTTTATCACCGGACTACATTTAAAATATTTTTATATTTCACCAATTTTTTTTTCTTTTTAAAACGATTGGAGAACCAAATACACGTACAAAACACAGCGGAGAGGAAAACAGTTTTATCTCGACAAAAATTAAAAATCAGCTTCCATAAGATTATTTCAACAAAGTCGTTATTATATTTTTTGAAATAAATAAATAAATAAATAAATAACACAGTTATTGTATTAATGTGTAGAGGTGGAACAGTAAGTTTTGATAAGATGTCAGTATCGGCCATCTATGTGATAGGTCGCGAGTTCTTTTCATTTCTAATTCCTTGCGGTCTCTCACGGGTCGAATAATGAGAGCCTCACGTCTCAATTTTCGAGGAGTGTCAGTAGGGTCGAGAGAAACTGCAAACGAGAGTGGGAAGATTAAAGAGTAGAGTGGGATGGAAAAAGGAAACTGCTGATGAAGCAAGCAAAAACTGAAGCTTCCTAGATTTTTAGATCCGAGTTAAAAGCGAAAATATCATTGTTTCAGCTTTGTATTTATTTATTAATTCAATTTATGAAGTCTTTTTCCTTTAATTTGGCACTTGCCAACGTCTATCTAACAAGGACTTCTTTATTTCATGACTTAGAAACACCTGTTTCTACTAAACCACGTCTAATTGAATTTATAGACAATATGGATAAACTTACACCACAGAGCAAGATGTTCTACCAGAGAATCCCAAAATACATTCTCTGGTTGTATAATAATAATAATAATAATAATAATAATAATAATAATAATAATAATAATAATAATAATTTATTTTATTCGCCCCAAGGACCTAAGGCATGGAGGACAATAGCAAAGGACGCGATACAACACACAAAAGCAGGTGGGGTTTATATCGATCAGATGGAGACACAACAGTATTAAAAGATATAAAAAGGATATAAAAGTGGAAGTTAGAGGAATAAATATTTAATAAATAAATAAAATCCTCAAGAGACCTCTAAAGGTAATTCATAGTGAACCTCACTCAAAAGACGGATTGGATTACCCTGCCATCTTCAAGGAATGGGAAAATGCCCTCTTCCAGTTTCTTTCCTTCTACTTCGAAAAACATACTCAGTGTAGATCCATTCAGTCGCACCAATCTTTACACTCTCATCCACGTTTTGATAGATACACTAGATGGCAACATCCTCCCACACTTTCCTCTTCAAATAAGATTGATGAGAGGTTGACCAGATAGGAAAATACCTGTCTTCAAACCTTTCAAAAAGGTCCACTACACAGCATATTTGCCACATCCACTAAGTAGAGAAGGATCTGCCTTCCGTCTCTGTTAAATGAATGTAGTGCGTTGATCTTCACTTACACAAGGCAGTAACTTCTCAACGGAAACCCACAAGTTTTTAATATAGGTAGACTGAACAACTGCTTTTAGAAGGCTTCGTCTTCTCCTTGGATGCATCTCTGGCAGGTTCGGCGTTTGGCATTTCCATGCATGAAGTCTCTCGAATAGACAATGCCCCCTTTAGCACAGCCCTGCCAAAGACTTTTGGAAATTTTCTATGATCTTTCGACCCGAACGTCCATCGGAAGAGACCACTCTGGCCGTTCTCGTCGATGCCCGGAATCAATGCTAGGCCATCGTCGCTCATAACCTCAAATAACCCCCTATAGAAATCTTGAGTTGTTTTATCACTAAGGTTTTTGTCTAGCTGTAAAGTGCAGTGTGCGCCTAGCAACAATATAGATGCTGAACGCCCAATCTTGGTCTGCGTTTGACCCATGACTGCAGCTGCGTCATTGAGATAAACTGCGGAAAGATGTGTGCACGAAGGAAGCCTACATCAGTTCACTCTTGTTTTTGTCACCGTCGTTTAGAATATCGCCGTGATTAAGACTTTTCTGCTGGTGCGTCGGCCTCAATGCGTGGTGCTTCATCAAAGGAGGCATCTCATAAGACCACCACAAAGTGGGTGTTGACAACAGGCTTTTCTGACCAGCAGCATTCGACACTTCCATAAGAATCGAAACAGCAAGCGTTCCAATTTGATCAGTGTTTTCTTGGGACAACTTACAGTGGTTAGGCAGTAGTACACTTGCTCCTTCCACCTGTCTTTTCAGAGACAACTTCCTCTTCGCTCATTTCTGGTTGAGCTTGGTCACCATGACCATCACATTTTCCTATTACTTATCTACCTGGAGAACTGCTCCGCAAGGAGAGGGAGTCCCATCTCTCTGAGATATTAAGAAATGTAATATTTCTACTTTTGTAATCAGTGGATTCATTTCACTAGAATTCTTATACGTTTATAAGAGCTAGATAGACATTTCCAACTTGCAGGCCATGCTACTCCAGACTGATGACGAGCAAAGGCCCAGAAACTAGTCTCTGAATGCAGGCATAGCTGGGTGGAAGTGCTTATCTCCTCCTTGTAAGCATAAGGACACAGGAAATGTGTCAAGACCGACAGGAAGCGTTGCTGCTTCCTAGGGCTAAATAGCAGTAGTGTGAATCCCTTCATGAGGCTGTCACATTAAGTTGACAGTATACAACTACTTTATCGTACCACTACTGCATATATCTCTCTGAGATATTGAGAAATAATAATAATAATAATAATAATAATAATAATAATAATAATAATAATAATAATAATAATAATAATAATAATAATAATAATTTTCGCAAAAGGTCAGCAACTTCTGGGAAGGAGGTGTGTGTATGTGTCTTTGTTTTTGGTTAGTCTCCCAACTGGTGTTGATTGTTTACGTCTTTGTAACCTAGCAGTTCAACAAAATCAGACCAACAGAAAACGTAACAGGTTTAGAAAACAAAAGTACTATGCTCGATTTGCTCGACTAAGGCCGCAATCAAATGACTGAAACAATTAAAAGATAATGTAGAAAAGTTATATTTTTCATATACCGCAGAAAGTCGTTCAGTTCGGGTTCTCCTGGATCAATTGATTTTAGCGTTTCTTTTGGACTAACTCAAATTCTATCAATATTTAACAATTCCTCTATTAGCAGAAGCAGGTGCTTTGCAAATGTTTAGAACATGATCTTATGTCATCACTATTTACACTGTGATGCCATTTGCTAATCTATCCTCAGCTTTGTTTTCCATCTATTCTTCACATTTAATGAAGATGGCTTCGTTTAAAGCCTGTCTCTAGGTTCTTTTCGTATGCACTTCTGATTTCACTTGTCTTTACTTATATTCTAACGGTACATCAAATATTTTACAGAAAACGGCAATCTCTAAGCTCCTGCAGCCCCTACAGTCGCAGGGGGTTTCTGTGGGTGAGGGGCCTCATGTTAAGATCAAAGTATGAAGATGATTCATCTATTTACTTTGGTTAAGACGTTGAACAACAACTAAACTATGTTAACTGAAAATTTCAAGAAATAAAATGGTAATACATTGTATCTGCAAAAGTTTTTGTGAAAACTTTACATTGTACCACGAACATCCCTACCTATGTAGGTTTTGTATACTCTGGTCATTATTTCTCACATAAATTGAAAAAGGAAACTCAGGAATGATATTTTCTTAATACATTCGAATTGAAAGCGAATTCTTTTTTAAATTTTGGTAAACAGCGGTTGTTATTAAAACCACTGAAATAGGGTGACAGGATTCTATAGTACCGAAACATTCGCGGCTACTGTCGGGAAAATACATTATTTGAAATGATATTTGAAAAAAAAATGCTCCATAAATGAACCGTCCCTCTAAATGGAAAAACGCGCAGAAATGTATTTAATACATGTATTGCAGTTTTAAAAATTTCTATTTCACTGCATGTCCTGTAACTATACTTACGGCCACACATTACACTTTTATCTTGCATCTGTATCTGTATCACCTGCATCTGTTTGTCATAACCAAATACATGTAGGCTAAGATACGTATTTATACTTGTTGATAAGTCCCAAAGTATTACGTGTATATGTAACATTATTTGTAAATTATGCGCTAATCTTGTGCAATAAATTTCATACTATTCTTACTGAACACCTTGTATTTCAGATCTCAAGCGATGTCGTTCCGAAAGCATGAATCTGGTGCAAGAGAAACTGGCAAACGACAGGAAGCGTTTGGTTGGAATTATGGATCAATTTATGCTACCATATACATCGGTGACTCTCATCGAATAGCAATGCACCACTGAGCGGAAAAGACAGGCAAACAAATAACGACGGAAACGCCAAGCAACAACAAATTCATGGATGCGATGAAAATTCACAGCTGGCTATTACATTTTCAGCAGCAGAGAGAAATGCGAAGAGCTTATATGATGCTTAGGGTCAACAATCGTTACCTATTGCTGCAAATATGGTTGTGCAACAAGAAGCAGTCACTACCACTTCTGGCCTTGCACCTTGGCCAGAGACTATACCCGATGGCATGCGTACTAACGCTACTAATCCTACTCCTCCTACTGCAGCACCATTAGTATTTCTCCATGTACTTGTTGTTACCAGTGTGCAACCTTCAAGTTGTTCAATAAGAGTAGGGTTTTATTGACACTACTCTTATTAAAGGTGTCGAGCTGGCAGAAAAGTTAGCAAGCCGGGTGAAATGTTTAGCGGTATTTCGTCTGCCGTTATGTTGTGAGTTCAAATTCCGCCGAGGTCGACTTTGCCTTTCATCCTTTCGGGGTCGATAAATTAAGTACCAGTTACGCACTGGGGTCGATATAATCGACTTAATCTGTTTGTCTGTCCTTGTTTGTCCACTCTGTTTAGCCCCTTGTGGGTAATAAAGAAATAGGTATTTCGTCTGCCGCTACGTTCTGAGTTCAAATTCCGCCGTGGTCGACTTTGCCATTCATCCTTTCGGGGTCGATTAAATAAGTACCAGTTACGCACTGGGGTCGATATAATCGACTTAATATGTTTGTCTGTCCTTGTTTGTTCCTTCAGCGTTTAGCCCCTTGTGGGTAGTAAAGAAATAGGTAGTTTGTCTCTTTTTACGGTCTGAGTTCATATTCCGCCAAGTTCGACTTTGCCTTTCATCCTTTTGGGGTCGATAAATTAAGTACCAGTTAATCGACTTAATCCGTCTGTCTGTCCTTGTTTGTCCTCTCTGTGTTTAGCCCCTTGTGGGTAGTAAAAAATAGGTATTTCGTCTGCCGTTACGATCTGTGTTCAAATTCCGCCGAGGTCGACTTTGCCTTTCATCCTTTTGGGGTCGATAAATTAAGTACCAGTTATGCACTGGGGTGGATGTAATCGACTTAACTCCTTTGTCTGTCCTTGTTTGTCCCCTCTATGTTTAGCCACTTGTGAGCGAAAAAAAAAGAGTTTTTTTTTTTCTTCATGTGCTATCTTGAGTTCAGCTACTCCAAAGATGTTTGTATTTGTTGAAGTTTCTCTTTTTCCCTAAGTGTTCTTACATTGAGTATTCCAATTTATAGGTACTTTACACTGTTCATAAGTTTAATTCCTCTGTCCTCGCTACCAGCTACTTCTCTTCCAGTTGGATTTAAAGAAGTAACTTCATCAATCTCTATGCGATTTGCTTCAACATCCGGAATGTCTGAGTCAGGCGCTCTAACCCTGTTGCTGTTAATGCGTGGATTCATAGGGGTTTCGGTTGCGCATACTATAGGAGTCACAGGGCGCTCCTCTATGTGGCCCCGCAGTTTCTATCTAACTAAGAATATTAGGGTCTCATCCATTGTTTTGTATTCAAGATTCTCTGAATGGCATCCTATTAGTTTAAAGTCACGAATCTGACCTGTTAGGTCCCGCCGATAGCTACATCCACGCCCTTCTGCCGACAGTTCGATTTATTGTCATTGAGATTTACTCCTCTAATGGTTAAGGCTTTTTCCGTCTCCTACATGTCGACCTCTATGACCTGGTAATATCTGCCTGAAGATTTCTCTCGCCCCAGAAATAGCTCTCTGGGTCAATGGAGCACAGAAACACTTCACCGCGACACGGTACTTGTTGAATTAGCCGTTGACAACACGATAGTTCTTCCGCCGTTTGACCTGTCACATTTTTAGTCCCACAGGGTGACCAACAATCACCCTCCTCAATAAGCAAGCTTGGTGGACTTGCCAATTTAGTCGCAGCCGACCCGACCATGCAACAGGTTGTACTGGCTTACATGTTACCAGTAGGGCTAAAGAACGACCTCTCATTAGATCAATGAGCGGAATTAAAAGACTTTGCACATATATAAATCTTGTAACAACTCTTTTGAGACATACAGATGCCGAAAGACTATTACTGATGCGGAGAGGAAGTTTTGAACTTTCTATCGGGTTCCATCGCATACCTCGCAATAACACATGTTTTTTCAGTAGCATAAATTCAGCATTCATCATTTTGAAAATATTTTTGTACTTAATTTTCTTTTAGATCATAGTTAAAGCATCATGACGTGAAAGAGGCTCTGAATATCTGCCTTTGTGTGAAAAACAAGAATAAACAAACAAATACTCTACTGAGGGATGTGCTGTATCAAACGTTGGTATCGCACTGAAGATACAATGGCCATGTGTGTGGAATTTTTAGTGCTTGAAAGTGCAACAACTATTTGTAAATAAATTAAAATCCTGCTTTATCTTGCCACTGATAAGAGAGATATGAGAGTGATTAAGAGATGACAAATATAAACACAAGAAAAATAAAAAAATCTGTTGTCATTTACTATCAAAGAATAAATAATGCGCTAATTTATTCTCAAAAATACAAAGAAACGGATTTAGAAAATTCAGACAAAAATTTTACGAAATTACCTAAAATAAAGATATATCACATTTAAATTTAAAATGAATCTAAAAACCAAAATGAAGATGATATCAAGAATAAAATAAAACAAAATAGGTGGCAAATATTTAGATTATTCTCGTGCGATAATATGTGTGTTTAAACAAAAAGAGATGAGAACTGCAAGAAAATAATCCATTTTGATTTATTCGCTTGAACTTATTTTGAGTTTGTTAATTGAGAGTGATCATAAATGAGCTTCTGTGTACTTGAGAGTGTTTTGTAAGGGGTGGCAGAGTAATGATACGATGTTATGATAAATGCATTCGTGCAAATATAAAATGGCGATCCTAGATAATTGCAATTTAATATCAAATTGATATGGCATGCTTTCTGTTGTCCATCCTGATCGATAACCTATTCTTCTTTCCTTCGATATGATAAATATCAAGTACGTTCACATATGTTTGTATATTAACTCTTTATATATGCGCATTAATAAATTCAGCATGTTGAACAAAACACAAATATATGAATACACACCAAAAAAACTTCCTCACAGAAGCAAAACCCCATTCATAAATATATTTTAAAAACATGTATATTAAGGTTGGTTTTCTACAAGCTGATGTTGAAACATTATGATCGGAATTTATCCCGTCCATAGAAAATTTATACATAGATAACACTGGTTTTCAGAGAAAGTGAGGCGAACTTAAAAATAGTTGTTCTAGCCTAATTTTGGGGAACTGATTTCAGATAGAAAACCAGTTTTAGCTCATTACCTCTAGTGTTTGAGATATATATTATTATGATTTTGTGACGATTAAAATTGATAAATATGATAAATGTTTATTTTGTGTTACAGATTTTGTGATACGTATGATACATATCTCTAGAATGATGTCAGGCAATTCAAAAGACTGAGGATGCATCAACAAGGCAAATTCATTCTGCTACATGTGAGTGTGTATGTGTGTGTGTGTGTGGGGGGGGGGTATATTTCACGACAGTTGCCCAGTGCCGAACAACTGCTTTCCTTCTAAGAACTGCTTACTTTCATTATTTTGACTGTAAAATTGGAGATCAGGACAAATCTGTTGTAAACCTTGCTACAATGGACTAACTGCATGGTTTAACGGCAAAAATCAACCTTGAACTTTGCTGTCCTGGTGGTCAGGAGAGAGTCACGAAGTCACGTAGGCGATTGTTATTTTTGTCTAACAAATATTACAAGTTTCAATGCTTCTAGAAAAAAAGATCAAATATCCCAACTTTCTCTCAGCTATGAGACCTGTTCCCCCCTTAGATATTTTCCCTGTCCCTACACCCTCAGCAAATAATGACCTTCCTTCATCGGATGAAGAGATGCCTTCCGGTGAAGATTCTGCCAAGTCGATCTCGTCTGATGACAATGTCTCTGTTTATTCAAGCAAGTAAAAATGAGCCCCGCTGGTTCACGCAAGAAAACCTGAATGATCTTGCCTGTGATTTGTATCTAAGCAGCAGTCAGAGCTCCTGACATTTCGGCTTAAGCAGCGAAATGTGATTAAGGCAGATGTAAGGATCATCAGTTTCAGGACACAGAACCAGGACTTTGCTTCATACTTCAATATGGAAAACAGGTTGTGCTACTGCACAAATATCTCTGGCTTGTTCACCCTCCTTGGTTTCCCACACAATACCTTAGACTGGTATCTTTACATAGAATTTTTCCAAGCGAAGTCTGAGGTCTGTGCTACTGCAGAATGGGAATAAATAACGCATCGTTCCCATAGCCTATTCAGTCCATCTGAAGAAGTCGTATGACAATACGGAACTCCTTTTGGAAGCTGTCATGTACATCCAGTACCAGAGGAGTCTCTATAGGGACTTCAATATCATTGGGCACCTTATAGGTATGCAAGCAGGCTTCACAAAGTAATGTTGCTTTCACTGTCTCTGGAACAGTGGGGCTGTGTCCAAGCACTATAAGTAGAAGGCCTAAGGATCTAGGAGCGCTTTAATGCCTGGTGAAGACAGTGTCCAATAAAAGCCTCTGGTGGACATGAACAAGGAGCTTCTTTCTCCTCTTCATATCAAGCTTAGTTTAATGGAGAATTTCGCGAAGGCCATGGACGAAAATGGCACTGTCTTCCAACACTTTTGCACTCCGTTCCCAGCTCTGAGTTCTGCCATTTCAGGGACAGCGTCTTCGTCGGACCACAGATCGAAGCAGTGCTGAAGATAAGGACTTTGAGGAATTTCTAAACTTAAAGGAAATTTGAGAGCAGTCTGCCATGGCGTCCTTGGTAACACACGGGTACTAGATTCCCGAGAGTGTATCGAGACGTTATTATAGTCTTATGAGGATATGGGATGACGAATGCCACTCAAAATTCACTTTCTCCGCTCCCACCTCAAATTCTTCCCTCCGATGTTCGGAGCAGTGAGTGATGAGCATAGAGAACAGGTTCCACCAAGATATTACTAAGATAGAGAGCAACTACCAAGGCACGTGGGTTGAAGTGGCTTCCCTCTTGCTGCTCTGCCATAGTAACAAAGTTTGTGGAGATATCCAACAACTGTTCTGTGAAGGACATCTACTTGTTCTACTATATCAGAGTCTTTGCAACGATGATAATCCTCCACACTTCTCTTAGGAAAGAGAAGGGTCCTGTAAGAGGGCCCTGGTTAATCTGAGCGAGATGATGTGGACTCCTTCCCCTCTCTGGT
>NC_043003.1:41591708-41626708 GCF_006345805.1 Octopus sinensis | reverse complement strand
ATTACACAACCGCCATTTAGCCCTAGGAAACATCGACGTGTCCTGTCTGCTTTGACACATTTTCTGTGTCCTTATATTTGCAAAGGGGAGGCAATCACCCTCGCAAGCCGGGACAAGGCACCTGACAGGTATATATATAAATATATATACCGGCATACCAACAGTTACTAAGCAGGCTCGGTAGGATTGTCGGTTTAATCGCCGACGACTGGACCATGCGACATTTGTAATGGGTTATATATTACCAGTAACACTAACAGTGATATGACTCACATACACACTCACACACACATATACACATACATAGACGTGCCCCTATTTAGAAGTGTGTGTATTCGTCGTTGTTTGTGTATGTCTGCATGTGTGTGAATATGCATGTGTGCAGGTATGTGTGCATGTGTGTGTATATCATTGGAGTATATCTCATTTATATAATGTAGGTGTAATTTACCTGCCTCTCATTTGATTCTGTATCTTTCTATTTCAATGCATGCAAATATATGATGTTGCATGTATCTGCGTATTTGTTCAGGATTCTTTTGTACGCATTTACCTTACATAAATTTTAATTTACCAATGTTATATATATATATATATATATATATATATATATATTATTCTAACAAAGAGCATTCCGTCTAGCACATTATTTCTTTGACAATTATTTAGCATGCTCACTCTCTTATCACATCGTAATCTTTTCTCCCTCTCCTCACTGTTGCTCACTCTGAACACCCCCTCACACACATATATGGACGAAGGATATGCATCTATATATACATGCATACTGTTCATGTGTTTATGTGCTTGTGTCAATTTATATTATTGCACTATATATTCCAATAAGCAAAGAAAATTGATATGAAGAAGCCATCTTCGTTTCGAAAGCGAGTTATATGAGTCTTATGCAGAAATTCAGTTTAGGATCCATTAGCTAAAGCTTACAAAACGTTACTGAATAAAACCTAGCAATATAATATTTATCCTTGTGTAATCTTTATCCTATAGCATTTATTTTTCTATCTGATTATGTAAATGTACTCAGTTTTCATGTAGATTTACTGTATTTTTTCTCTTGGTTGTGGAAGGAGACACTTATTTAGGAAGATTATCTCCTTTTATAGGAACTGAACTAAACTTATTCATATTTGCTAACAGTAATAACTGAAATCTCAACTAGGCTAGTTTTCTTTCCATTAAATATTTAATTATATTTTCAACATTGTTAATGAGTGAATTCATTTATATTAGCTGACTTACAACAGCATATCTTGTCTGATGTGTTTTGAATGAGTTAAAATGAGTTCAACTCTTCTTCTTGAACATGTAAAAAATCACAAATTGAGCATTGAACTGAAAATAAATTTCGCAAAGGAAGTTTAAGTAATTTTACCAAGAGGAGAATTTAGGATTACCCTCGTGTCACCCTTGGTATTATAAATTATATTATTGTGAAATTGATCCATAACCTTCGAATGCACTTCACATTTCTTCAAACATGATCTCTACTAAAAAGAATTAATATTCCTGTATATTTCATGTACACGAATATATCTTAACATGCGCTGGTGCTAGTGATTGGTGGTGATGATACTTTTCAGTGTTGCCAAATAGTCTCAATAATTTCATCGAGCCCTTTTAATTTTTCTGATGGGACCAGATCTGTATTTTATCAATAATTTGGTTACTCTGGATATCCAATTATTTTACTGAACTCCGCTGAGATTAAGCAGTGTGAAAGAAGCTATCAAGACATTTAGGTTAAGACTACATTGGCATTGCCGTATAAACTGTCGACTGTAACTAAATAGCTCAGTGTAAGTTGCGGTGTTAGCCACTTCGTAGTAGCTCTAAATTTCTTTCGAATAACGTTTGTCACGAGGAAAGATAGCCAGGTTTTGTATGTTAGATTTCATTGACATTGAATTTCAGCACGTCTTATTACTCCTTCAGAACTAAATAAAATTACAATACAGTGTACATCAACGTATAGCTTTGGCATTACAGAGTAGACTTTTATGCAGCGCTTGCTGTCAGAGCATGAAAAAATAATGTCATTCACATACGATGAACCATTCCAACTTCTAGCTCGATGATCCTTCAGAGACATATAGTTAAGCGACTCAGAATAGGATAGTTTAAGTGCACGAGTCTGTTTCTCATTCTCGCGTCGTTTAAAAATTGCATGTGAAGAGGCTTCATCAAAAGGTGAAATGGTAACAGCATTAAGCATAAATTGCCCTATACATGACATGTCTAAGAATTTTAACGAAGTGCACAGGGTACATGAAATAATGGTTTCAAATGTTGGTACAAAGTCAACAATTTCGGAGGATAGGTTAAGTTTATTAGATCAACCCAGGTGCTTAGCTGGTACTTTGTTTATCGCCATCGAAGGGAAGGGAGCCAAGGCCGAACTCATCGGAAACTGAACTTCAGAGAACACACCGACGGACGAATTGCAGCAAAGCATTATATCCGACATGCTAATGACGTTGCCACATCGCCGACTAAAGGTACATGAAATAATAATGTTAATAACATTTAGTCGAAGCCCATAAGGGATTAAACAGTAACCAAATATGTTCGATTCATCTATAATTTTTCAGGTAGCTTTTCGGAGTCCTTAATGTAGTATATTATTTTCTGATGTTTGGTTACTATTTCTCGCTTAACTGAGTAGAGGGTGGCGTTTTGTTCAAGTGATGTAATTTCTTGCCTACCCAGCTTATTCCTTTTCATATTAGAAAGGAAGATAAAGAGAGAGAGAGAGTGAGAGAAAAAGGAAGAAGAAGAGAGGGAGAGCGTGACCAAAAGAGAGAGCGGTAGAAGAGTTGTTCCCTTCAATTGTTTTTTATTTTGTTCATGGCAACATAGTGTTTGCGTTGAAGTTTGATGATTCCCACTGGATACAATTTGTATTCGAAAAGGCATATGAGCAGATATTTTCAACATGCAACCACACGAAATTTTTTAGCCCTCATTATAAAAACTGTCCTTTCTTTAGCCTGATTTCACTTAGTTTCACTACTATTACAAGGAGGATAATTGCAGGGTCTCACATCTGGCTCATGCAAGGAAAGCTACGGTTAGAGAATAAAACAGGTATCAGAAAACTTTTAAAATTCATCTTGAATCTTCGCAAAATTATAGTCACACAATAAAGGCTTTATACAACGCATTCGATTTCTTTTGATCCTTCGGGAAACGTAAAGCACCAATTATTACTTTCCTTTCCCTGAGTCAATACATACATATTTGCTGCGTTTGGGTAAGTTGCACGAACGTGCATGCATGTATGTGTGTATGGATGCAGGTATATATGAATTTTGTAATTGGATAAGCGTGGTTTTGTTTTACTTAGATTATATATTACATATAAGTTTTTTATGATAGTTATCTATATCAAAGCAAGGGTGAAAACAGGGATATATATATACGCAAAATCACCTGTAATACACATTCATGTACAATATACAATGGTATGTATTTGTTGTTATATGTATGCCCCTTTGAATCTTCGTCCACATGTATATGTATGTATGTACATATATATATAATATATATATATTATATATATATATATATATATATTATATATAATATATTATATATATATATATATATTATATATATATATTTATATATATATATATATGTATATATATATAGAGAGAGAGAGGGAGAGAGCGCGAGAGAGAGAGAAATATATAAGCATGTCTATCTATCTATCTATCTATTTATCTGTCAATGTCTCTCTCTCTCTCTCTCTCTCTCTCTATATATATATATATATATATATATATATATATATATATATATACATATATATATATATATTATATATATATGTATTATTCATTTTATAATATAAGCTGTTGCTTAGAAATGTGTACATTTTATGTGAAGCGTCATAAGAAAACATATTACGAGAAAGAATAGATCCTGTATATATAATATCTATAGCCATAAATTACATAGGTTTCTGTACAGAAATATATTAGATTGATAAATAAAAATATAGAGATATAGACATACACAGACGCAAGACCGAAGCCGCTAGAATGTAAGTATGTATATTTATATAAATATATACATACACGATACACACAAACACAAACACACATACGTGCACACAGACACACACAACTCACACACCCCCTCTCTCTCTCTCTCTCTCTCTATCCCTCTTTCTCACACGCACAAACGCACGCACTCACGCACACACACATATACAGGCTTGTGTGCTTGCGTGCCTCACTATGTTAGCATGTATATGAGTTTACTTACCTTTATTCGTTCAGTATATATATATATTATATATATATATGTTATATATAATATAGTATATATATATATATATGTATATATATATATATATATATATATATATATATATATATATATTATATATATATATATATATATATATATATATATATATATATATCCTATTATATCCATCCTATAAAACATTCAAGTTAATTCATAGGTTCCTCACAATCGCGGCAATAAAACTAAGACATTCCGACAAGGAATTAATATAAACAGTGACCACACTCAGGAGAGCGGTTCGTGCACCATCGCCGTCGGTTTCACCTTCATCGCCGTCGTCATTGTCGTCGTTGTCATTATGATCATCATCTCATCATCATCAACAAGAACAGCAACAAGACACACAACAATAATAATAGCAATAAATAGCATATACTTAGCAACGGCATATTATTGCTACTGATAATACTAGTAGTAACAATTGTAATAATTTCTTTCTAGGGTGACGAATAAAGGGACATTGCATGATCTGGTTAGACATGGAGTGGCGGATTACATTGAAATGGAATATGTGAAAGACAAGTAATTGAAAGTAAAAATCTACACAGTGTACAAATATTGTATACTCTCTGCAGCGCATTAACCATTGCTTAGACCCAATCGAAGAACGCAGCAGTATCTGGATTATATTGGCTGCCCTGTTTAACTGCCTTCGCCCACTTGTCGTTCCACGGCTTACGGATAGAAGTTGAGTAAATTGCTAGAGTGTGGTCATCTTCTTCACCGGCATTTACTCAAATTACTGAGGAGCATTGCATCCCACTCTATCGTTGCCGTCTTCTCCCAGTGACGCTTTTAAAAAAAATGCTGATGAAAGCTTGGCCAAAGAAGAAAATGTAAGACTTCACCTTATTCAGTCGCATCAACTACTCATGTTACACTGCGACCAGCAGATAGAGAGAAGCGGCCTACCAGGAGGAAAGCAGGGCAGTGATTTTCACGTAAGATTCATTATATAGGCCTATCCCCAGCAATTGCTGTTCCACAATTAACCGTAAGTCGACGATTCTCTTGCACTGAAAGAAAACGAGCAGAACGCATTCAAAGTCTGTGTTCATTTGATCAATCTTAAGTTAACAGTGTACCAGTGCTTAGAGATCTCGAACCCGTAGTGCACCCCATCTTTCATATCTTCTTCCAGGCCTTGTATTTCTGGAGGTTGTCTATGGTACCTAATTAAAGATTTTATAGATCTGACCAACTTACTGATTCTTGTGAATATCAGAATTTTCTTTATGGTCGTTGATCTACCCACAAAATAGTCCTTTAAAAATACTTACGTGAAGTTTGTATTCGTCGCTTTCCCTGACTCATAGTGGGTACCAGATAGCATTGCTTGGTATTTAAACCGATGGTTACAGCTCCTTCAAAAACACGAGCTCTAGTAAAACGTGTTTGACAAAAGCAACCTCTATTACAGTCCATGAATCTTTGCAGATGATAGAGCTTCAGCAAAATTCTTCATATTATCGATCAATATATATTGAGTTTTCGGCAGCAAGTTGGGCAGCAAGTGACAACTGAAAACGTTTCCTTTCACAAGAACCAAATTATGAAGTGCTCTAATCTAGTCAGAGTAAAACAAACGAGAGACATATGAAACGGTCGAGCAGTTTAATGTAAAGCAGTGCAATCACTTGAAATCGGCACCTTTTCAAGTGTCGAGTTGCAATTAAAACGACTTTACTGGCCTAAGCTTTGCTGTTATTTCCGCCCTGTATTAATGTTGATGGGTACCGATCAATTTCCCTTCGGCAATTTCACATCATATAAATAATTATCTCGTTCTTATATGTCAAAATGACTCCCATGGATTCTAAGTGAAAAGGACGCCTACCTCATTCTCCAAATTTTATAGTAAGGCCTTCAGTGACGAGGGAGAGAGCAAGTCTGAAGTGAGAGCGTTTGATTTTAAAATATTCCATGAATTGGTGATTGGATGTCGCCGTTGTACAGATGCTGCTCTCCTTTGAACAATGTAGACATTTTAAATAAAACAATATCGCATGCTTTTGGATTGCTAACATTTAACGACGGTTGATTTACATTATTTACATTATTTACATTTGATGGGTATTTGTCCTCATCTTGTTTGTTGTTAACAGAAACATTTCGGCTGATATATCCTCCAGCTTTCATCGGGTGTCTTAATCACTACACCATATGCTCGTGGGCATAGTGGTTGAGAGCGCGGGCTACTAACCCCAAGATTCCGAGTTCGATTCCAGGCAGTGAACTGAATAATAATAATAATAATAATAATAATAATAATAATAATAATAATAATAATAAAATAATAATAATAATAATAATAATAATAATAATAATAATAATAAAATAATAATAATAATAATAATAATAATAATAATAAGAAGAAGAAGAAGAAGAAGAAGAAGAAGAAGAAGAAGAAGAAGAAGAAAATCGAAAAATACCTTAGGAATGAGAACCCAGGTTCGACATACCGCCAAGACACCTGATGAAATTTGGAGGGTATACCAGCCGAAATGTTGTGTTAACAACAAACAAGATGAGGACAAATATCCGTCAAATGTCAGTGGTTGTACGCATTATTCGTCACTGAGTGCTGTGGAAGGTGACATAGGTTTTTCTCTACATGGGTATGGAAGGATTTGTAGAGATGTAATGGATTCCATTGACATTTTAACGTATTTTCATTGTGTATTGCTTGTAAATTTGTCCAATTCTGGATGTAGCGTGGATAAACATCACACCTTTGATTCTGCTGCGGTTACATCACTAGAAGTCTTCTCTAGATTTAATTCTCTTTCAATTCATTACTTGTTCCAGAATTTTCAGCTTTTGTGTTATTGCTAGTGAGAACTTTTTTTTAACAATACTCCGACATAGGTTTACTATTACTATTTTACAGTTGTGTATACAACAAACTACAGAAGAATAAGACGCTTAATGTCCAGTGATTTCCTAAAATTCGATGGAGGTAGTTGTTTCTTTTGCCCCCACGTTTAGCCATTGTTCGGTATCAGGTTAACTACATCGACGATCTGCTCGGTTGAGATTTATTTCTACTAAATGGTTTCCCTATCGCGTTATACTAATTCGGAGATTTTATTTTGTTGCTTTGCTTTAATCACAATAATTATGACATCGCTATCTAATGGATACATATCTCATTATTATCCGAAGAGTTTGATTATGTATTCCACAACACAATCTCTCAAGTCTCAATCTCTCAAGTTTTCTCTGGTGGTTTAGTATATCAGTTGACTTTCAGAATTGAATTGATGTTGTCATCAATGAAGTTTTAATTAGAAGCCGAGATATATTTATGATATCATCTAAATATTTCATTTGATAATAGGCACATCCAGGACAATTATCGAATGAGTCCACAGATGATTTACATCCATATGTGAATGATGTTCTCATTTCCTTTCGTGGGCTTGAATCTCAATATGTATGCGTGGGTAAGGCGGCGAGCTGGCAGAAACGTTAGCACGTCGGGCGAAATGCTTAGCGGTATTTTGTCTGCTGCTACGTTCAAATTCCGGCGAGGTCGACTTTGCCTTTCATCCTTTCGGGGTCGATAAATTAAGTACCAGTTACGCACTGGGGTCGATATAATCGACTTAATCTGTTTGCCTGTCCTTGTTTATCCTCTCTGTGTTTGCCCCTTGTGGGTAGTAAAGAAATAGGTATATCGTCTGCCGCTACGTACTTAGTTCAAATTCCACCAAGGTCGACTTTACTTTTCATCCTTTCGGGGTCAATAAATTATGTACCAGTGATACACGGTGTCGGTGTAATCGATTCATCCCCTCCCCACAAATTACACACACACACACATATTATATTATTTGCTTATATATTATTTATATATTATATATTATTTATAAGGCTACTGTGTTTATGTAGAATGGTTTTATGAACCTCATAAACCCATTGTTTACTCTCATTATTTTGGTCTCTGTCACTCTCTTTCACGACTACATTTACTCTTTTAATTATATCATCGTTTTCTTTATATTTTCATATACCTAATGTTCTTATATTTCCCTGAGGAAAAGGGTTACATATGATAATATTTATGACGATACCTTGCCATGAGCTGTGAATTCGCTCTTGTCCTTTATTCAAAATTCACATAGTATTCTGGATAAATGAATTAGAAAAGAATTACATCCCCTCACAACACTTTAACCCCAATAGGTTTCATGCGTTTCTTGCAAGTGTACTCTATTCTTAGCTACAATAGCGACATGAATTACTTCCGTCTTCTGGGTCTGTTAAAATATTCGAGAAAAATTAAATTAATATGTCCTACTGGTTAAAATTCTCTCCCCCCCTCTCTCTCTCTCTCTCTATATATATATATATATATTATATATATATATATATATACATTTAGCTAAATATGGCACTGATGTAATGATTGCATTGTTCAATTAAATGGATCTGCTTGAAACGGTCGTACTGCATCATAACTTGATATACTTTTGATTATTTTGATATATGCATATATATTTTTATGGTTCTATATGTATGTTTATTTTTTCATAAGCACCGTACTTACATGTACAAAAAAACGGTTCTCAATGCTTCGTGCAGGAGTTTGTTTACGATTTTCGTTAACAAAAATCTTATTTATTTGAACATTTAACAGAGTTGAATCTCTCTCGGTTCTAAGAGAATCTCATCAGCCTCATGTAGAATCGGACCAGATTTAAGACCGTAAAATTCGTCGAACAGTATGTCAATATATATATACATATATATATATATATATATATATATATAATATATATATATATATATATATATATAATACACACGCACACACAAACATACGCACACAGACATAAGACACACACGCACATACACACATATATACATATAAAGATTTATAGAGTTAATATATTCGTAACAAATTAATTGTGGGTTTCTGTTGATCTATGTGTTTGCATGTCATAAGAGCTTATGTACACCAAAAATTATTTATCTTTCAATTCAATCTCAAGTCTTTGGACAGTGGATGAACACACTCACACTCGTAAATATATACGTACGTATACATATTTATACATATATAGACGTTTATATATACCTACACATATATTTATATATATATTATATATATATATATATATATATACAAACATACATATATATATGTATATATATATGTATATATGTATATATATATATATATATATATATATATATATATATATATATATATATACATATATATGTATATACATATATATATATATTATATATATATATATATATATATATATATATATATAAAATTAATTAAGGGTAGAAATTGATATTTATCAATTAAGACCAGTGGTCTAGCATATTAAAAAAGAATCCGAAGATTAAAATATTTATATATACCAATTAAGGACTGAACACGAAAAGTGGACAGTCAACATGCTAGATATAGACGTCAAATCGCCATTCACCACAAAAGATTATGTTCTCAGATCAAACTCAACACAAAACCATAGCAATAAACAAGTGAAAAATATACGAAATAAAATAATTATTTTATTTCGTATATTTTTCACTTGTTTGTTGCTATGGTTTTGTGTTGAGTTTGATCTGAGAACATAATCTTTTGTGGTGAATGGCGATTTGACGTCTATATCTAGCATGTTGACTGTCCACTTTTCGTGTTCAGTCCTTAATTGGTATATATATATATATATATATATATCAGTGAATATGCATACATGCGTGAAATTTGTATGTATAAGTAACTAATCACACACTCATACACACACATATAGAGAAAAAATAAATATATATGTATGTATACATAGATGCATATTTATTATGTGCCCCAGAATTGATATCAATCAAACACACGCACACATGCAATTCCTCAATGCTACACACTGTCTACGAGCAAATAGTCAAATATACTGTCATACACAGAGAGACACACAGAGAGAACTACACCCATACACAATAGCGCAAATACACTACTCACACAAACACACACACACACACACACACACACACACACACACACACACACACACACCTGTGAACTTGCAGTCAGACATTTGTAGTTCGAGATATATACTTAACTAAGTAGGTAAAGAAATTGAAGATATGAATTTGGTAAATAAATTGTAATGTGACTCATACGAAAATCTAATAATTGCTATGTACAAACATATTAACTTGAGCTTTTATATAGTAATAACATTGTATCAATATAGTAATGTCTTTCTTTGACGATGGCGGAGTTAGTGTTTACACCTGTTCATCAACTGAAACCTTTTATGCACGCGCTGTTAACCACACACCTCCGGTGTCAATTGTATAGCTTCTCTGCTCTCTACAGAACCTCTCCAATATCATGTAGACTTCCTGTAACTCTTAATCTCATTGTTTGTATAATTGTGAATGTAATTTATACGTATGTATATAAATATATGTATGTATGTATAATATATATATATATATTATATATATATATATATATATATATATATATGTGTGTGTGTGTATTATATGTATATATATATATATGTACATACACACACACATATTTATCATGTGTGTACATAGTGATGACGAAACATCTATTTATTCATACACACCTATGTGTATGGAGTGCAAACATATATGTGCAATAAATATATCTCAATACACACACGCACACAGACACACACACACACACACACACACAAACCAAACACGTATATACATATAAATTTTTAAATCTTTAAATTGTTTTAGCTTCTAAGCTGCGGTCATCCTGGGGCACCACCGTTGGGTGTGCTTAGACCTTTATTTGAAACCTCGTCTCATATGTGGCATTTGGTGAATTAGGGACTTGATGCTACTGCCCTCATCTCTTATCTTGTCGTGAGGTAGGCTCATCTGGAACTCTTGACAAGAGGAGATCCAGTTTTGTTTTGAAGATGCTTATATCTACTCCATGCAGGTCTCTTAGACATTTTGGAAGAATATTGAAGAGCTGTGTGTCTTTGAAACCTAATCTGTTGCAGTATCTGGTACTTTCTTTTGATGGTGATGCTGGGATCTTTGGTGCCATGCAGTGGCGCCCCGTTCTGCTGTTTGTGTAACTTTCAATGCTATACATACATATATTTATGTATATTTTTGTTTATGTGTATCTAGATATGCGTATGTGTGTGTACAACTAGATATGCGTATGTGCGTGTAATATAAAAAGTCTAGGTATACTTTTTATAGTAAATTTCAACGCACAGAAACAATCTTATTTATATTCATCCCACATAGACATTCATATCTATGATATTTCGAAGAGTTGATCTTGTATATGTAAAGAAGTGCATATTATTGCGTATATAATGTATGTGAAAATAAATCTGTGAGTATGTAAAACAACAGCTAGGAGCTAATTTCGGAAAGCAAGTAACAACAGATAAGATGCGTTTTTGAACATTTCTTTTCTTATTATTAGTTTTGAGCGTGTTTGTACGAAAATGCTTTTAGTTTCCACCGATTACTTTTTTAACAAGCGCCGACCTGCTTAGCCATGATTTAGAGGTCATATAATCATAGGTATTCAAAAGGTAGGAACTATTCAGATATAATCTAATCATCCATTCTATAATAAGATGGTACTTCCTTCATTACATTATTTACATTTGACGGATATTTGTCTTCATCATGTTTGTTGTTAGCGCAACGTTCCGGCTGATATACCCTCCAACCTACTTCAGGTGTCTTGGGGAAATCTCGAGGCCTAAAACTCAGTATTATTATCACGTCTGGTTTGGTGCAAAGGATAGGGGTGTGTACAAACGCACACATACACACACACACACACACACACAGAGTCACGCACACACACACACACACACACATACACACACTCACAAAGATACGATTAATATATACATACATATACACATACATCGGAGACGCTATCCAGAAAAAGACACCTGATTGGTTGCCATAAATTCACTCACAGATATACTCCAGCTCCTAATCTTCAGACTGCTGTCTCCTTACTCATCCCCCCTCTCTCTCTCTCTCTCATTACTTCACCTACTATGACACACAGAACTTCGGTACGCATTGGACTCATATCAGCACCACTCATGTATTTCCATCACATTTTTCTCTCCGTCGCCTCCCCACAATTGTTGTATTCAAACCGCGCTCCGCGTTTCGGCCTATCCACTACAACCGGTCTCTCGATTACACAATACCTCTTAAATACACTTTCGGCTTCTCTTCTTTTTTCTGGGAGTTTTGACTCACAAAGGCTCATTAGAAAATATTGCAGCATAAATATCATCAGTATGGGAGGCACTTTAAGCGCTATAGGCACTTTGTTATCATTAACAACATAATATAATGCACATATATACGGACACATTTCTGGTTGTTGCTAGATAGCAATACATATATAGAGATATATAGAGATATACATGTAAAACTAAATCGGCAAATAAACATACATACTCATAGACACACACACACACGCATACACACATGTAAGAACTACTAAAATGCAAATGAAGTTATAAATATAAGATCATAATATATTGGGTAAAAATAGGAAATATTGTTTAGAGGTTCATTTGCATTTGAGCAGCTTCAGAAAAAGACTTATTTTTAAATGTCTCAATACTTCAAGGGAACTCACGCACAAATACAATCAAATACGGTCACATACATACACACTAATATACACAATATACACACATAATATCCGTACACACACACACACAAGCACACCATATATATGGGTATGAATATCTGTATGTATTGTGTAAACAAAGTTTTTCTCACCCTGAAGTTTGTTATAAAAATAAACTCGAAATAAGATAATCAAATAAAGAAATACTAGTTGGTCAGCTCTCTCTCTCTCTCTCTCTCTCTCTCTCTCTCTTTCTCGCTCTCTCTCTCTCTCTCTCGCTCTCTCTCTCTCGCTCTCCCTCCCTCTCTCTCTCTCTACCTTTACTGCTACTATTACCGCCACTAACCTTTGGTGCTGGTTGGACCCATGAAAACATAATTCACGTCTTCCATTTTAAATATCTGTCCTTTTATCACAATTGTTGTATCAATCCCTTCTGGACCCAAGCATCACCTTACTCCGGTTCGTTTTTCCAACTAGGTCGCTCTATAGAATTCTCTCTCTGCTTATATTATTCCTGCAAATGTTGATGCTATCTATATGACAATGGCATCAATATCACTAGAATGAGAGAGCCTTGCAAGTTAGAGCTATTTCGTATTGATCCACATCTAAAGAAGTGGTTTATCATGGAGTAAGAATCTTAAAAAATATAGGACAGGTTCGTAGGAAATATCTTGCCGTCAAAACTCTTTTTGTATGCCGGAAACGGTCCATTGCACCAGTATAAGTAATAATAATAATGATAATGTTCGTCCTTCGGGTTCGAAGATGACCATTGACATCATTTGCTGCTATGAGACCCACAGGTGGGGCAGAATTGGGTAGGGGCTGTGCTATTGGTGCAGGTGGCTCTGGCTTTCCGCATCTGGCGTTTCTGTTCTGCTGACTGAATCCAGTATAAGTAATGCCAAGCTAATGTACAGCACAAATATGTGATCAATATAAATCAATCAATCATATGCGCACCTAGTTCAGTAAGGAGTTGAAAGCCAGATCTGTCTTTTACGACAGAAAGGTTCACCATATATATATATATATATATATATATATATATATATATATATATATTATATATATATATATATATATATATATATATATATATATTATATATATATATATATATATATATATATATGTATATATATATGTTTATATATATATGTATATATATGTATATATATATATATTGTTATATATGTCTAGATAGAGTGATCGTGTCAAAATCGACAGTTTTACATAAAAGAAAAAGGAAACAATATCCCATTGAAAAGTAGAAGTATTTTAAGAAATCAAAAATATTATCTACGTAAGAACTGGAAGATGATAGTTCGCTCGAGTAGCTGACATTATCTTCTACCACGGCTTGACAACGAAACCTAGTGCATCCGTTCCTCTCTCTGTCTCTGTGCAGATCTTTCGAAAACCTCCTTAATCTTGGCCATCACTTCGCCCTTGCGGTTGCAGGCAGAGTGAGCAATAGGTGTCATTCCCAACCGCGCCCCACACATAGAAAGCCGTATATATAGGTGAAAGAGAGAGAGAGAGAGAGAGAGAGAGAAAGAAAAAGAGAGAGATTCCATGTGCCTGCTTGGGTGTGTGTGCATGTATATGAACACAAACGCGCGCTATACCAGAGATACTAATGGTGATAAAATGAGGAAAGAGTGAGACAGACAGATAGACAGGCAGAGACAGAGACGGAAGCAGAATGAGGGAGCCAAACAATCAGACAGTCAGACAGTGCAATAACTAGACAGCTATATGATTATATGACTATGGTGTATTCATGTTTGAAGGCCGACGCTTATATATATACATATTTGTGCGAGAGAAGCTCTGTTCGTTTGGTTCATGTCATGAATCAACAGTGGTCACCTTATTCCTCTAGTTTCCTATTTAATGCATTCATTATCGTTGTTATTGCCGCTGTTGTTACTATTCCGATTGCTGCTATTGTAATTTGTATCAGCATTCTTTCGGAACTTATTATTACACACCAATCTTTTCCTTTATTTTAAAATATTTTACAGAGCAATGTTAGTTCCTATTGTTGGTGTTGTTGCTGTTGAAATTATCAATTTTGTTTTTGCTAGTATCGTGTTATATGTTAGCAATATATTTTAACATTCTCATATAATTGCTGCAGCTGTTTATGAAACCCCCGCTCTCTTTAATGATGATTTTGATATCATCGTTGCTGTTGTTTGCGAATCGTCTACTTTCAGCCGTGACGAATTCCATCCAATTTATTGTTATGTAAAACCCACACAATCTGACGTATCCTTTCACTTTTTTTTTTAAGGCATTCATTTTCATTTGTGGGTGAGATCTGAGTGCTAATTCTATCAAGTCAAGCACTCGCAAAGAGGTTGCTTCATTAGTTTGTTTTAACTCATGCATTGTTGCTGCTACCTCTGCAGCTATTACAAACATTGATGTTGATGTTCTTATTTCAAATGAATTTGCAGTAGACACACACAATCTCTCTCTCTCTCTCTCCCCTTCTCTCTAAATATCTCTCTATCTCTTTGTCATTCATTATGCCAGTTTCTCTCACCACCATTTTAGCCTCTACTGTATCTGCTTCTGTTGTCGTGGTTGCTGCCGGTTTGGTGTTATTTCTTTGTTATTGTTATTAGAAATATTGTTGATCATAGAATTGATTGTAGCTATTGTTGCTTGAAACTGTCTTGATGCCATTGATTACTACTCCTATCGCAATCTTTACTACTAAAACTACTACTCTTACTCCTTATTCAGCTACATTTCGTATTCAATGAAATTGTCATGGGAATAATGTCCTCACTTAACTTAATTACGATATGGTCTTTCTTTGGATTTCAAATGACACTTAATTCCCACGGTAAACATAACCAATATCACCACAATCATTATCACAATGTACTACACTAATAATAATAATGATGGAGAAGCATCTTCGTGATTTCTCAAGTTTTAGGAAAACAGATAAATTCTACTCAAATCACACCCTACCGTCTCGGAAAACAAGTGCGGCCTTATATGTTTTCGAAGCTGCAACTGGAAAAAAAATTGTGGTCTCTGCTTGAATGACTTTTGTTTCTCGGGACGGTGAGATCTAACCTTAGTTTAAAAGGCATAATCAGAAAATGTCGCTGCGAATACGCTCAAAACCATATAGAAATTAATAAACTGTAGTACTTACCCGTTCGTTATACTAGAAAGATATATTAAAATATTTCCCTTAAAATATGCCATAAACTTAAAAAGAAAATGTGTCCAGTTTTATCACAAGGCCAACAAATTTAGCGGATGGGGGTTAGTTTGTTTACTTCAACGTTAGCTCTTGACTGGTACTTTCTTTTATCGATCCTTCAGAAACACAAAATATGCTGTTAAGTATTTTGTCCGAGGCAGTAACCAGTTGACATGCTTACCGACCTCATAACTTTGAAAATTCAATGATATCTAAAATGTACGTTGGATGAGGCAGTTTTTGGTTTTAAAATCCACATAGAACATGTTATGGCCAACGCTGGAAATCTTTTGACTATAATTCTGCTCCATAGAGTGGTGACTTTGATATAAAGCTTAAAATCATATCAGCAACACTACCATCAGCTACTTCGGACGAGTAAGTGTAGTTGTATTATTAGCGTAAATTATAGAAAGGTTTCTTGGTTTAATTTTCTCCACCATAATCTTCTTTATTGTGTAATTTTTAATTTTCTTTACTTTTTGCTCACTGATGTGTTGTTTTTACTGCAACTGTTTCTCAACTCCAGGTCTGACTTCTGATGAAAAGCCTTCGAAGTGTACTACTCCACAAAATGTTCAAGAACATCTGTCTTGAACAACATAATGTTTTCTTCCTTTCTTTGATTCAGACCGCCAGTTCGGAGAATGATTAGGGTAGAAGAACACAATGTTTTACGATGTTTCTTCTGATATTCTGTTCAAACTTGATCTATCGCGGTCAGTGAAATAAGATACGTGTGCTGGGTACACTGTGTTTTGCATTTTGGAGAGATATATCTTTAACAGAGTGATCTCTCTTTAAACATTTAGTCTGGGCTACCGGTTTCAGGGTTACTTCCTGCCTGCCTTCAATCAATCTCAGTGCAATTCGAAATATTAATGCCACTGTACCTGTCCGACTAATCAGTAAAAATGAAAAGATTTTATGGAGATTTAGCTATGATTTGAGCTAGATTTAATAACTTGTATACTGCCATAGAAGCCTTGCCCCGACCAATGCCTATATATAGCTTTACATATTTTGCAAGACGTACTTCTGCAAGGAGCATCATGAGATTAAGATGTTGGGGGATAATACAAAGGCATTAAAATGGGAGAAGCGGGGAAAATAAGGAAACAGTGGGTGATATTTATCTAGTAAAAGTATGAGATCAACAAAACTGTAGAGGTTTATTAATAAATAGATAATAAAATTGAGTATACTGTTGTTTAATTTACTTAAAGCTGTGATATGTGAAATAGCAGATTATTCCACTGACAAGTGTAACTTTAATAAAATTCTGGGAGAGAATCTATGAAACTGCAGAGCTACTTCTACAATGCAACCGATGGGCTTCCGCACAGTATCCTTCGTGTAGCTTACCTCTAGTAGTTTGTGAGGCGATAGGGTAAAAGATATTTGTCCAAAATGCCACGGATTAAAATCCAACCTGAATGATCGTGAATTAAGACACAGACGTCTAAGCCATTTGACCATGTTGCGTATGCAAAGGTGATAATGGTGGCAAACTAATGCAGATTTTAGATGCAAAAAGCGCACCATTGGATTATCTGGGCACAATAAATGTTAATGCATTCTCCTTAATCTTGCCATCAATTAACAATCGCATAATTAGTTTGTGGCTATTTGGCCGGATTAATATTATATTTTGATACAATTTACTGACTGGATGCACTTCTTTCTCGACCATTACTTTCCTTTCCAAGAAGTTGATAAGTGACTGATAAGTGATTGCTCTCATAGGAGTAGCTTTGTTCGCAATCTTTTTACTGCGTCCAAAGCACAACTTCCTTCGTCATAGCCACCGAGCAGTGGAAATTCAAGACTCTACTCTCGTTTGTCTGTCAATAACAGGCGGTAGGTCGGTCTTCGGGCAAGACTCGAAAGATAGCTGCACCCGTGTTACATAAGATAATACCAATCAAAAGAAACCCAACGGTGAGCAATATATGAGCACTGGTTTACTACTACTACTACTACTACTACTACTACTACTACTACTACTACTGCTGCTGCTGCTGCTTCTGCTGCTGCTGTTACTATTACTACTACTACTACAGCTACTGCAACTACTATTGTTGCTGTTACTATTACTACTACCACCACTAATAGTAATACTACTGCTGCTGCTACTACAACTACTATTGTTGCTGTTACTACTACTACTACTACTACTACTACTACTGCTGCTGCTGCTGCTACAACTGCTGCTGCAGCTACTACTACATCTATTGCTGCTACTACTACTATTACTACTACTATTGCTGCTACTACTACCACTAGTACTAGTACTACTATCACTACTACTACTACTACTAATACAATTACTACTACTGCTACTGCTACTGCAACTACTACTACTACAACTACTGCTACATATTTTTATTTTGTTCCTTTATTCTTACTATCTCTAACGTTTTCTTCATTGTCATGTTCATCTTCACCTTTAAAAAAACATTGTAATTAATATTTCATCATCATCATCATCATCCCTATCACTATAAACGTCTGTGTAGTGGAGGCGCAATGGCCCAGTGGTTAGGGCAGAGGACTCGCGGTCGTAGGATCGCGGTTTCGATTCCCAGACCGGGCGTTGTGAGTGTTTATTGAACGAAAACACCTAAAGCTCCACGAGGACCCGGCAGGGGATGGTGGTGATCCCTGCTGTACTCTTTCACCACAACTTTCTCTCACTCTTTCTTCCTGTTTCTGTTGTACCTGTATTTCAAAGGGCCGGCCTTGTCACTCTCTGTGTCACGCTGAATATCCCCGAGAACTACGTTAAGGGTACACGTGTCTGTGGAGTGCTCAGCCACTTACACGTTAGTTTCACGAGCAGGCTGTTCCGTTGGTCGGATCAACCGGAACCCTCATCGTCGTAACCGACGGAGTGCTTCCGTCCAAACGTCTGTGTTGGTATAGATTTGGTGACAGAAACGATGATGAAGATGATGATGAAGATGATGACGATGATGACGATGATGATGGTGATGATGATGATGATGATGATGATGATGATGATGATGATGATGATAAGGATATTCATGATGAAGATGGAGATGATAATGACGGTGATGTTCATGCTGACGATCATCATCACCATCATCATCATCATCATTATCACCACCATCATCATCATAACCATCATTTGTTGTTGTCGTCGTCGTCGTCTTCATCGTTGTGAACATCCTAATCTTTGTTTTGTTTTTCTCTCTCTCATTCTAGTCTTCCTCTCTATTCTCTACGCATCTTCTTCCTCCTAAACTTTCCCTTTGTGCTTATAGATTTCATGGCTATTCTTATTAAGATAATTCTTATTGTAATTCTATAGCAGTTATTTTTTTAAACATACTTCTTGGCCTTATGATAATTTAACTCTTTTTCTCCTTTTATTGTTGTTGTTGCTGCTGCTGCTATTACTATTATTTTTATTATTATTATTATATTATTATTATTATTATTATTATTATTATTATTATTATTATTATTATTATTATTATTATTATTATTATCATCATCATCATCATTAATATTATTGTTCTGGAGTTTGAATTTGTTGCTTTCGAATCTAATTGTTTGTAATATAATTATCAATATTGTTAATAATAATTTTAATGTCGTTTATTGTAAAATATTATTTCTTAGAGAAAATTCATACATTTCTTTCTTATTCAGTTGTTGCTGTTGTTGTTGCTGCTACTGCGACTGCGACTGCTGTTGTCGTTGTTGTTGTTGTTCTTCTTCTTTTCTTCTTCTTGTCTTTGTTGTCCATGTTCTTGTTCTTCTTGCTGCCGTTGTTGTCTCTTTCGTGTATTGACATTGTTCTTTGTCGTTGTTCAACTGTCATTCTTATTTGTACTTTTCTTTCCTTGGTATTGTTCTTCTCGCAGCATTTGTTGGTGTTGTTATTTTTAATAATCCTGTTGTTGTTTCTGTTACTACTGATGATCATAATGTTGTTATTCAATTTAACGTGAACAATACATGCCATGTCTAGAATAACAAGTTCATTAGAATAATGTGAGTGTATATTGAGAATGAAATGTTTTGAACATAGAATAATGATATACAACTGATTTTTTTTTTCTAAAAATTGTGAATGGAAAAGGAACTTAATTCACATATTTCCAAAATCTGCTTTATATCCTTTGCCTTAACGTTCTTCTATTTCATTAACACTTTTCCCTTAGTCTCTTCTCTCTCTTCCTCTATCTCTGGACACACGCACACACAGAACGCACGCACACACGCACGCATACACGCACACACATACCTATATGTCTGTATATTATTAATTTGCGAATTAAAAGCAATTCTAGTACTGTAAATTTTATCGGTCGCACATACACAGTGAGCATTTTCTTTTTACGCTGAATTTACTGCAGAATAGTGTCCGGCAAATGTTTTCCAAACGACACCGAATGTTAAAATTCACCTGAAAGTCACAAATCAGGAGAGACAGATTGCTCCAGTATCACCGAGAACGGTACATATCGATACCGCGCTTTTATTGTGGCTGATCAGTGCTATGTAGCGGATCATCGCGAAACGTAGTGTATCGCTTTGCTATGGTTTATATACAGATAGACTACAGTCTTTTTGTTGATGTACTGTAGCATATGACATGTGAAATAAAATTACATTAAGGATTAAAAGCGGCTTTTGTAATATAAACATTATCGGTCGCACATACATAGTTGTAAGCGTTTTGCTGCGGCATAGCGTCCAGGTAGATAGTGATTAAGAATGTTATTATGGAATGGACACACAAATGAGCCTGGAAGTTAAATAACTAATGAAATCTAAAGAGCCATATTGCATACAATGTGTGGTGTTTTCAGCATAAGTGTCCAGCCAGAAGGCGGCTTCTTGAGACTTCGTAACATCCTTACATCTGTTTATAGACAAAGCTTTCTTTCTATACCCGCATTCCACTTGTATAAGTTACCCCGTAGTTTCACTCAGCCTAGCTTTCCTTATTTTCATTCATAGCTGCAGTATGCCCGAAGAATTAAGAAGTTTGCTTCACAACGGTTAAGCTCAATGTTCTGTCTCGGAACGTGGAATCCATGACGAATATTTGGAAATCGTCGAATGGATTGAATCAGCAATTCCAATGTCTAATATTCTCACCCACTGACGCAATATCACCCTGAGAATTACGAATAGATACACGTGTCTACGGAATACTCGTCCACTTCAGATGTTATTTCATTGAGTGTATTTTCCTATTTGGTCGAACAACTATATACTCGCGATCAGGCTCAGCGGAAGATCTTTTCGTGTATTTAGGTGCCTTTTATTAGTAGATCAATTGTGAAAAGTTTTCAACAGTTTGTACAGCAAACGTTCACCGATAAATTTACTTCTGCACATATATACAAAAACACACACAAAAAAAAACAATCATGCGCACACACATATACACATACACAATTATGCTTATGTACATATAAATGTGTGTAAACACAGCTAGCTATTGTTCGAAGTCAGTTATATAATTATGTATTCCTGAGATTATTTACCAACTGAAAGATATACATTTTTATTGAACATACATAAACTTGCTTTCGTATGTAATTCTGAGGAATATGTATGATTATTATAAATGAATGTGCCAAAACAGCAATGACATCTACATTAGAAGGTTCGAATTGATCTTTTACTATTGTACATCAGTGATGAATTTATAGCATTTAGTCCATATATATCGATTGCACATTCATGAGCCAAGTGTTTATTATAATGTGGTAGCTATTCCTTTGCTTAAAGACACCTTTCCCTAATAGATAAAAAGTGCATTGCTGTAGCGATATTCTCTCAATGTATACGTTTCAGTTACACGCTAAATTTAGCTAAATCGATAGAACCTTTTCAGACAGACTTCCTACATGGGTATTTAGTGAGAAGGTTTGCAATTTAAAGAAACCTTCAGAATGTTTCCATTTTTCTTTCACTATTATCTACGGTGGGAAGTTAACATCTAAAATTGATAGATGTCAGAGAATAGGGGATGAGTATAAATAGCAGGTTTCATCTTCAAAATATAATTGTAGATTCAAATTCTTTCATTGGGTATATTTTATCTATCACCCCCACACGCACACACACAGACACACATGCATGGCTTAGTGGTCAAGTTGTTGCACGCACGATTGCGAGATTGTAGGTTCGATTTCCAGACTGGGCGTTACGTCGTGTTCTTGATCAAAGCACTTCATTTCACGTTCCTCTGCGATCATTTTGTCATCTGACGTTTGGCACCCGTTGCATCTGTACAGGTTATGTCAGTTTGATGGAGGGAGTGAGCTTATGTGTACGCAAACAGTGTAAACAAATCATCTGCGCGCTTGTTAGGTACGACATTTTCGAATCCTCGTCTATCGACGGGAGACTTCTTCACCTTCATCATCAATATTATTATTATTATTATATTATTATTATTATTATTATAATTATTATTATTGTTGTTGTTGTTGTTGTTGTTGTTGTTGTTGTTGTTGTTGTTGTTGTTATTATTATTATTGTTGCTGTTGCTGTTGTTCTTGTTCTTGTTGTTAGATAATAAATTGTATGGTATACATCGGTAAGGTACGTTCACTTTCTTAGTGTTCGAGGAGTATTTGATTAATGAGAGACAGAAGATGGAAGATACGAGAAAGTTTATTGAACCCTTCAACTGTTTCGACTCATCTAGCATCGATTTCACCCGGGTGGGATACTACTGTATCTGTCGGTTAATCCGCCGGTGTAGATTTATCTCCTCAGATGAATACAAGATGTATCTCGTTAAAATATCGTCTGTTCTGCAAGGTTTCTTCTCTGTATGTCTATAAAAGGGCACCAAACTAAGGCCTACAGCTTCATTATTATAGAAGATCACGATTGGGCTAACGAGCTTCCGTAAGCTCTCTTGGCACCCATTTCTCACAGAATTTATGCAACGGCAGCTTGTTATGAATAACATTGTATGCAGTACCTTTTATTCTTCTTTATTTTATAACTAATTTTCAAGGAACATGTCACCACATTGATAACTCCTTCTCGCTTCACCAGAATTCTTAATCGCGCTAGATGAATCTTCACGTTAGTGGTGGAGGTGGACGGGCATCCTGCCCCTTCTTCGTGCTTCATGCTTGTCCGGTCATTTATAATCTTCTCGATCCACTCATCTACTCTTCTACACGCTAAATGCTGTTTCAATATTGTATTGGAGGCTGGCGATGAGTTTCAGTCATTGATACACCTTCAGACCAGACAAACAAGGTCATCGATCTCTGTCCTTTCATGGGGCACACTGCCATGTTTACTGTAACACAAAAACAAAGGAACGATTGATAATAAGCCTCGGTTAAGTATCCACAAGGTTAGCACCTTTTAGTACTCGATCACTGGAAGCAGGGCAAGCCAACTAGGTTTTGGCGAAAGTGCGGATAATTTTCGAATTCCTCTCGAATATATACTTGCATAGCTTTGACTTCACTTACGCGGATAATCTAAGAAGGATTTGGAGTTGTTGGTTACATTTGCATATATACATGCGTGCATATGTGTGCGTATAGAGAGAGAGAGAGAGAGAGAGAGAGAGAGAGAAAGAGAGAGATACGTGTGATTGTGTATGTATATGTGCTTGTGTGCGTGTATGCATGTGTGTGAATATGTGCGTGCGTGTGCGCCCGCGTGTAATCACTCAGTTTCATATTCGGAGAAAATATGTACTCAATACAAGTTTACCGTTCACTTAATCCTTTCATGCTGATCAGCTGATTATGCACTGCCATTTTACCTTAGCTTTCACTTTTGTATGCGTTGGTTAAGGCGGATATAGAGAAGCGCATCATCAATTACCACTGAACGTATGTGTATGTGTATGTTTCCATAACAGTTGGATAGTATGATGAAAAGGCTTTTGGCTCCAAACGTATGGGTGTAAAAGGCTTTCATATTTTTGTTGTATAGGACACGGAAACAAACGTATGTTTTGCTGATGTAACTGATCAGCGTTTACTGTGGAAGTTGCTGAAATAAAAGGAATATATGGGAAGAGAAGACTACTGCAAAATGAAGAGGTTGCAACAGAATGTCGGCATATTGGTTTACATTGATGGAGCAAGCTTTGCTGACAGGCTTTTGTCAGATTTCGTGTAAACAGATACTGCTGTGCACGCTGTTATACAAAGTAACAGATTCTGCTGAAATACGAAAAGAAAAACACACAAAAAAAACGAAATGTCTTCAAATCTATATGATAATATTACATATTTACATTATTATTATTATTATTATTATTATTATTATTATTATTATTAAATACCGGAAAAAATAGGCATTAGCAAAAATATTAAAAAAGGAAAGAAAAAGAAATGAAATCATAAAGAGAACCGAAAAAGGTAGGAGAAAAATCCAACAAATGCAACGACACGAGCAACATTTAATAGATAGAATCTTATCAATAACAAATAATAACTTGCGAAACACAGTTAAAAATAACGATAGGGTTTTCCGAATTCATATAATATAAGCTACAAGAAATTGCTACATACGGGAATCTATTTGTCTATTCATACTTTATTAAACCTTTCTAAATCAACGTGCCTATGAGATTTATGTAGAAACTCTCTGTTTGTCTGCCTATCTTATTCTATATATGTTTGTATTTGTGCATGTGTGTTTGTGTGTACGAACGGATACGTGTAATATAAATTTACGATCGAATATACTTATATTTTATTTTTAATTTTGCCCTCGTAATATTCTTACATTTGACTGAGTTCACGTAACTGTCAAAGACACATGCCAGACAAAATGACTACCAGCATTTCTTTCGGTTTTATCATCTGAGCTCAAATGGGGCTGAGGTCGATTTAAAATAGAGTACCATTCAAGCATTGAGTCCGGGGTAACCAACTTTTCAGGCCCTGAGCATATACTTCAAAAGATCATTATTATTATTACTATTATTATAGTAAGCTCACGAAATGGACGAATCGTTGTCGGTAGAACAAATAGTTTGCTGCATTCAATTCAACTCTGAGTTCAAGTCCTACAAAGGGCAACTTTTCTTTTAAAGGCAGAAACTGACAGAATCGTTAGCACGCCGGAAAAAAAAAAAGCTAAGCAGCATTTCACCTGTATTTATACTTTGAATTCAAATTTCAACGAGGTTGACTATACATTTCATCCTTTCGGGGTCGATAAATTAATTAGCAGATGCCTACTGGAGTCGGTCTAATCAACAGTCCCCCACCCCCAAGATTTCAGGTCTTGTACCTATAATAAAAAAGATTATTATTATTATTATTATTATTATTATTATTATTATTATTATTATTATTGTTGTTATCTTTTTTCTTCTTCTTTCAAATTTGCTTCCATTTCTTGCCGAGTGTCTTCCCGACTCCTAGGGCAAAGAAACTCATAGTATACATTGGTAGGCCATTAAACTAAACTCACTAGTTCGTTCATTTTTTTTTTAAGTTAAATTAGAATACATGGGTAGTAATAGTTCTCACATCGACAATGCTCTTCTCAATACGTGTGATGTACCAGTTAAGACAATCTTTAGCACTTCTTGCAGGGATGGTAAGCCAGGGATCATTCTCATATAATTTTCGGTTCTCTTCTTGATCATTCCTAGTGCTCCTACGATTACTGGTATTGAAACCGCCTTGAGATGCCACATTTTCTCAATTTCAATGAGCAGGTCTTTATATTTTCTGAGCTTGTCAAACTCTTTCGTCGAGATATTATGATCACAAGGGATGCTCATGTCGATCAATAAGCAAACTTTGTTTTGGTCTTTCACAACAATATCCGGTTTATTGGCTTTGATAGTTCGGTCTGTATGTACTGGAAAGTCCCACAGAATCGCTACATTTTCTCCTTCAGTTACAGCTTCAGGGTGGTGACTATACCGCTTGTCGGCAGTTTTGATATTGTAATGCCGACTTATTAGCCAGTGTAGATATTGGCCAACTCTGTCATGTCTTAATTTATACTCCACTGGTGCTAAGACTTTACATCCAGAGATTAGGTGGTCCACTGTTTCAATCATGTCGTTGCAGAATCGGCATTTTGGGTCTGCTCCATTTTTCATCACATTGACCTGGTAGTTCCGGGTTAATAGGCTTTGATCTTGAGCAGCCAGGATGAAACCTTCGCTCTCTGCTTTTAGCCCTGAGCTCCGTAGCCACTGATGGGTTTGCTTCTGGTCAACATCAGCTTGTTTGCTACGGGCCACATATTTGCTGTGCAGAGGTTTCTCCTCCCACCTATCAGCCAATTGCTCGTGCGCTTTTTTCGTTGCCATTATTTTCACCTTCTTTGCAACAATAGTTGCCGTACTTCCCTTGGGTTGTTCAGTTTGGTGCATTATGATAGAATGAAGCTTCTTTCGTCTCTCGTGATTTTTCACGAGCTTTAGCATCCAGTCATTCGTTATTTCTAGATATTTGGCCAGTCCAATTGTAATTGTTTTGTAAGCTAGTTCAAATTGGATCAGGCCTCGACATCCTTGGGCTCTGGGGAGGTAAAGGCAATCTACGTCTGCCTTTGGGTAGTGCGTCCTATTACAACTCAGCAGCTTGCGTATTTTCCTATCTATATTCTTTACTTATTATTATCTTTATTATTATTATTGCGTGTAGTAGTAGTACTGCTGCTGCTGCTGCTACTACTACTACTACTGGTAGTAGTTGTATTAGTAACATTAGCATTTATAATAATAATAATAATAATATAATAATAATAATAATAATAATAATAATAATAATAATAATAATGCTCTGATGCAGTACCAGGCAGTGGCTCTCATGGCTTTTGATCTTAACTGATTGGAAGTGTTATCATATACATTGTTTTGTCTTGGTATAAAAGATGGGCTACAGCAAATATTCTGCTCAATATCACAGATTTGCTTGTCAGTTGTTTGACCATAACCAGTTGAGCATGTCCCTTAGCGACTGACGATATGTGCATCTTTGAACACAAGCAGAAGTAGTGGAGGGAGCATCATAGCCATGTGCTGAGAGGGATTCTTTGGGGTTTGAATAATTCAACTCTGGAAACATGGGTGTTTCGTTCAACATCCTTAAACAACCCTTATTCAGGGATCTTTTGAGCAGGATGGGTTACTCGACCAGAAGAAAATTCTAACTGAGCTCCAGCTGCAAGGTCATATGCTGTTTATCTTGATATGAGATCACCATGTCACGCACATATGGTTGTGATGCATGTGCCTAGTGTACGCTTATTAGACGGGTAATCATGATGGGTAAACTGGGCTCCGTATATTTTACTCCGTGTCACTTTGATGGCATGCATTGCTCTCTCACTCAATAATAATAATAATAATAATAATTCTCCTTTCTGCTATAGGCAGAAGGCCTGAAATATTGGGGGAAGAGGCTAGTCGATTACATCGACCTTAGTGCATAATGGTACGTATTTTATCAACCCCGAAGGATGAAAGGCAATGTCGACCTCGGCAGAATTTGAAATCAGAACATGAGGACGGACGAAATGCGGCTATGCATTACGCTTGGCGTACTAACGATTCTCGCCGCTTTAATGACGATGAAAGTAATCCTTTCTACTAAAGGCTCAGGGCCTGAAATTTGGGGAGAGTGGACTAATCGATTATATCGATCCCAGTGTTTCACTGGTAATCAATCATTACATGCACTCATTACAGGTATCATTGTAGCTTCGTAATGAATATAGACTAATCACAAAAAATAAAAAGGCAATAGAATGGAATAAATGGTGGAACAGTAGGATTGAAGCACAGTCTCACGGGAAAGTTTGCTACGATAAAAGAATGCTTAGACAGAATGGATCGGGCTCTAGCGCGACATTCTGAGATTGATTGTAAAAACTCGAGAAAGTAGAAAGACGTAGATATAAACTGCGACATACAGATTTAGGCAGTAAAGTTTAGGTTTGAATGACAGTGACAACATAGAAGTACTGGGATATTTAGCGTGGTCGCAGAGAGGCGGAGATACATACATACAAATAAAAAAGGAGAGGACAAGACTGACAGAGACAGAAACTTCTGTCACTATGGAGCTAGCTGAATATCTCTGTTAATACCCCTCCTCTTCTGCTAGTACCCACTGAGAGCTTTGTAACGTCCACCAGAGCTTCCACGCTGGTTATCAATCCCTAACACCATCCAGTTTTCTTCAAGTTGCTCCCGTTGACATATTGCTTCATCTCTGTTCACTTTTTTTCAAAATGGCGTCCTATTGACAGCAAAAACATTTTCTCTATATAAGTTGACAATCGTTTGAACGTGAAACCGGTATTTATTTAAATTGTAATGATGTAATATCATCCTAATATCACCATAAACTCTATTATACAAACTTTCTGTGACTTTTACATTTCTTTTCTTTCTTATATACCGATCCCACGTGTATACAGAACTTTCCATTCTACACTGTATATATATATATATATATATATATATATATATAATATATATATATATATATATATATATATATATATATATATATATATATATATATAATATATATACAGGTTTGCTAGATCATTGAAACAAATCGACATTATTGATAAAGCGTAGATGGTTTAAATAAAATCTTTAAACGCACGATGACTTCAACATCATAAAATGAGCATAAGAAATTCAGCAAACGGTTTCCTAGAGGCTTCTAAATGTTTGGTATAATGAAGCTGCCATCTAATTGATAGTTCCATTTGGATCTACCTGAAAGATACCTTTTTTGACACACACCAATTTTCATTAGCACAAACGCAATAAGTTTGTCAAATATTTTAGCTAATATGATATGAATGGATCTGATACTAAAATGCACACACATGAAGAAATAACTTAATTCCAGCAGGGTCATTAATCAATATTAAAGCTTCTTTTCTATGACTGTTCCATAAATTGCGAGGTTCAACTGCATTTTAAGTTCTTCAGCCATTTAACGATAAAATTTGTCTCGTTTATACTAAGACATACTCTATACTTGGATTACTGGAGAATTATGCCTAGTTTTATACAGCATAATCTGAAATATATGCATTTCAAACTGCATAGAGGTTTTAGGTTTTTTTGCCATCGAATCCTTAAAACGCTGCAAGTAATCCAAGACGATTCAGTTTTGACTGAACTAGTGTAGGAGTTGTCGACGCTTTTAAGAATACAGCTCAAAACATGCATCCCATCATGGACATAGTGTATAGAGTTGAAATCAGGGTTTCATTAAAGAGCGCATGTATATAAATACTCTTTTATTCTTTTATTTGTTTCAGTCATTTGACCGTGGCCATGCTGGAGCACCGCCTCTAGTCGAGCAAATCGACCCCATGACTTATTCTTTGTAAGTGTCATACTTATTCTATCGATCTCTTTTGACGAACAGCTAAGTTACGGGGACGTAAACACACCAGCATCGGTTGTCAAGCGATGTTGGGGGACAAACACAGACATACAAACGTATACAGACATATACATACATACATGTATACACACACACACACATACACACACACATACACACACACACACACGCACACACACACACACACACACACACACACACACATATATATATATATATTATATATATATATATATATGCATATATACGACGGGTTTCTTTCAGTTTCCGTCTACCAAATCTACTTACAAGTCTTTGGTCGGCCCGAGGCTATAGTAGAAGACACTTACCCAAGGTGCAACGCAGTGAGACTGAACCCGTAACGTTGTGGTTCGTAAGCGAGCTACTTACCACACAGCCACTTTTACGCCAAAGAATTTTTTAAATACTGCATCCCTTAAAGAAAAAAAATAACACCACAGATGTTAGTGATTTAGTAACATAAATTTGGAAGCATCATCATTTAATGGTGACGCACTTATAGATATTGACCGAGTTAGCCGGGAGGATTTCGTTGGGAATCTAAGAACAACAGATCCATCCTTTATCTAATGGTTGTTTTGCAGGGTTTTGAAACAGGTGGCAGACCATCGTCGAGCTGTTAAAAATGACATTTCACCTGTGGAAGATTTAAGAGTTAAGTGATTATGGGGTGACATCATGTCGGGTCGTATGTTTGTGCATATGTATATATTTATTTATTAACTTATTTATATTACTTCAACATCCAAACTTCCTCATTCTACATTGAGAGAAGAACGAGATGGACGCTTCATTTTTATGCTATTGCCGCATTACGTCGTACGCGAATGAGAGGATTTGCATCCCCAACCAAGAATTTTTGATGTAATACATGTCCTTGAAGAAGTAGTTGTGCGCGGCTGAAGAAGGCCACAGACGCACATTATGCATTGTTATAAATCCGTCTAATAAAGGCCCGAAACATATGTACCGCTGAATCCTTGGCATCATGTTTTTATTTTGATTAATATATATATATATATATATTATATATATATTATATATATATATATATGTATGTATGTATGTATGTATGTATGTATATATATATATATATATTATCGGTGAACAGGTCGCGGTCTCAAAGCGACGAAAATATTTTGACAAATTAAATTTAAATGTTGAAGTGAATCTAACGGTTTTTTGTGTTTCTTAAATGGCTTATAAACACCTTTCACGCCGCAATTGTTTTCGTTCCAGCACAGGATCGCAGATCAGGTCACTTGCTATGCAAGTACATCTCCGTAATATATATATGTGCGTATGTGTGTCTGTGTGTCTGTGTGTGTGCATGCAAATTTGTAATCGATGAACTTTCAAACATATACAAAGGTCTGAATTTAAGCAGAAATTCACAAAATATATATTCAAATTAGATTGGAGTCTGACCGGAGGCCTAATCATGTAAATGAATTATGTTAAAACAGTTGAAGTTCCCGAGAGAGGTAGGTGGGAACATGCTTACATCGATTAAACTGATTACATGATCTATTAGAGTAATGTTTAGATTTGATGGTGTGAAAGAATTTAAGACACATTGCTAAGTGGATTGCACATTATTGAGGATGATAACTAGTACCCATAGATCACGCAAATTGACATTTGGGCTTCAAGACAAGTGCGTTTATTCGGTGGGTAAAACACAAAAATATGTTGATAGCGACTCCAATCTGAATCATTTTTCAAACGCATTTAAGTTACAGAAACACAGAAAAGTAAGGAGGTATAAGTTGTAATAAAATCCTGTGTGTGTATGTGTTTGTGTCTGTGTTTGTCCCCCAAGCATTGCTTGACAACCGATGCTGGTGTGTTTATGTCCCCGTTACTTAGCGGTTCGGCAAAAGAGACCGATAGAATAAGTACTGGGCTTACAAAAAGAATAAGTCCCAGGGTCGAGTTGCTCGATTAAAGGCGGTGCTCCAGCATGGCCGCAGTCAAATGACTGAAACAAGTAAAAGAATAAAAGAAAGAATACCTAAGACACAGACAGAAATGACGACGACGACGACAATGATGACGACGACGACGATGATGATGACGACGACGACGTCGACGATGATGATGACGATGATGATGATGATGATGCGGATTTTAACACATATATATATTAAAAAAAGATTAGAGATCGACGCAAATCAATTTTTTATGTATAAAGAAGATGGAGGTGAAAATGGTACAGAATTAAGTCTAAGACATTTCGATTCAAGAGGGAATTTAATAAAAGATTATGTTAAAGTAAAAAAATATTAATATTATCGGTTTTGATGTATTTCAACTTGCCAAATATTAGTAAAAATTTATAAAACTTTGAAAACTTGATAGTGAAAACAGTTTATCTTGTCTGGTGGTCAAGAACATGTCTGGAGATTTTTCTTTGAAGTCTTTTTTAAATATATTTTGGTGTAGAGTTCAAAGTATTAGAGAGTGAGTGAAAGGGTGTCTATTGTCTAAAAGAAATATTTGTGTGTTGCTGTGAAGGGAGTGGCTAAAAAGCATTTATTGGATGGGTTTTATGTCCACCGTCGTGTGTGTGTGTGTGCATTGTGCTGAATGTCCTTTAAATATGTTATCAAAAATGACCAGCTGTGAGTTGATGGGTGTGTATACTGTAAGGAATTTCTCTTGTTGAAAAAAGAATTAGGAATTTCCTTTGGGAAAGATGTATTCTTTAGAGTGTCTCCACCTGTGTGTATGTATGTGGTCACCAGTAGTGTGTGTATGTGTCTTTGTGATGTTTTCTTTTTTGTGCATGTATGTATGTTTGTGTGTGTGTGTGTGTATTTGTGATGTTTTCTATTATATATGTGTTTTTTTGTGATATTTACTTTTCTGCGTATGTGTGTATGTTTGTGCGCGCGTGTGTTTGTGTGTGTGTATGTGTTTGTGTGTCTGTGCTAGTATATATGTATATTCAAAAAAGATTCAGGAGATGATAGGAATTATTTTAAAAACATGATATGTATAAAATTGTTTATAATTGTGTTTACGTGTCCGTTCTTATATATATAGGTTATGGTTGGGTCTATATTTAATGGTGGTTTATACTTGTTGATAACTTGTCTTTCTTTATCCAGTCTTTGTTTTTGATTGAAGACGTCTGAGCACTTATTGATATCCATTTCTTTCACCTTGATTATTCCGTTGGTGAATATTCCAGGTGGTGAAGAATCTATGGATAAGTGTGTCATTCAGTTCCTCTAGTCTTTGTTCACGTTTGAATGGTGATGATACTATGGTACAAATTCGTTTTGCCAGGATGAAGGGAATTTTGAGTTTGGTGTTATATTACGATGTGTGAGTTATATATTATATATATATATATATATATAATATATATATATATATATATATATATATATATGTATGTATGTGTGTGTGTGTGTGTGTAGGAATGTATGTAAGTATATATGTATGTATTCTTTTATTTCTTTATTCTTTTCCTGAATATATCTATATACTTGTATGTATGCATATATAATATATATATATATTATATATATATATATATATATATATATATAGGTTCTTGAGAAATTCTCTAATGTCTTTCAATCTGTGGATTTGAATGATTAGATACGATGAACAATGCATCATGCTTATAAATACCTCCGGATAGAGATGGGAAAAACCGCTTATTCTTGTCTAACAGAAATATACCAGCAATATCCGTTACTTGAGCCGAGTCCGAAGATCCCATGGTGATGTCGAATAAATTAAAAGAATCCGATTTAGACCAGTTGTGCTTTCCATAATTTATCGGAGTCATTCTTGCTGCTTGAATAATATCAATATCTTCATTCGATATTTCAACAAAGTTCTGGGCGAAAATGGTTGCTTTATTCAGTAAGATGGGAGAGATCGAGGAGTAGTAATTCGAGATATCAAATTGTACAAATGATGATGAGTCATCATATTTAATTGTGTGAAACCAATATAAAATATCATTGGTAGATTCCTACAAGGGCAACATCGCCATTTCTCTTATCACCGGAATGATTCTATCCAATATGGATTTGCTGATTCTACCCAAGTCAGATTTAGTTGGGCAAATTAGTCGTATTGATGGTTTGGCAAGAAAATCTTTTTTATGGTCCTTTAGGATGCAGTGCAGGGTCTTAGGATCATAAGGGTGCGTGCGGTCAAGGATTCCTAGAAACAATATATATTGGAAGCACAGTAGACTTTAAGCAGTGGTACCGGTCCCACCTGAGCTCTTTCAACAATCCTAAATATAGGACCTCTACAACTTTGGTATTACATGTTAATGACCTTAAGGAAAGGAATGTTGAATTTAAAATATCATGGGCTATCATTGCGCATGCCCCCCTTATAGAATTGGTTCCACTAGAAGCGGTTTATGCATAAGGGAGGCATATATTATATTGAAACATTACAACAACGCAGTATTAAATAAGTTCACTGATGCAATACCAGCATAGGATCCACTCGACGTTCCATAAGAAATTTAGAAATAGAAATAGCAATAAAAGTTAGAGATAAGCAATAACAATTGAATTAAATTTAGTAAGCATAGTGAGTAGTAAATGAAATAAAACTAAAGTAATGTAATTATTAAAAGAAAAAAATTATTTAAAAAAATAGCTATTAGTATAAAAGGTGTCAAGGACTTCAACCCGAATATGTGGCTTTGCTTGTATGTGGAAATTTAAAAGATTGAAATAAAATAAAATAAAATAAAATAAGTGCAGAAGTGAAATGGTCCAGATGGCGCTGCGTGCATACCATTTACAATGGCTGCTGGGTCGAATCATATGTGTATAAAGTAGCATTCAGGATCGGAGAAAATTTAATGGGGGTACCTAATGTCTCGGTTCTGAATATGGCCGGCATGTGATTGTGTTTTTGTTTACGTTTACTATGTGTTGTATGTATAGGACATATTGATGTGGGGAGTGCCAATTTTAAGTATATGATATGTCTAATAATATTAATTGGCGCCTCTGTGTATTTTTGTGATGGACTTCTGTGTATCTTTGTAAACTTATATTTTTGTAAACTTGTATAATTATTATCTTCTATGTACATTTCGCTAGAATTTTGATTCGTCGTTTAATATGACTTGTATGCTTTATTTTTATTTATTATTATTATATTTATTTCTCTTATTGTAACAAATTTATACTAAATGTTTTAAGTGTAAATTCAAGGTGTTATATGCAATATTTATATTTTTATGATATATTTGTTTATTTATATATTACTAATTTTTTAAATGTCAGGCTTTATAGATATTAATGAGTATATGAAGATTTGTGTGTGTTTGGTCATTCTGTGGATTTTTTGATGTTCCTGTGGTTGTTCCTCGCATTGCCTCCCCTCGGAT
>NC_043003.1:41584208-41589208 GCF_006345805.1 Octopus sinensis | reverse complement strand
TTAGGAGGCAAGTATCTTATTAGTGAGTCAGAGAAACATGTTAAAAGTATATAGTTAGGATAACTTTGTAAGCCAGAATATTATTTCTTTACTATAGAACCTAATTCAGAAGAAAGCAAAGATAAAAATTTCTGAAACGAAGAATGTGGACTAATACTTTACTCACAGTAACTAAAATAACAAGACAGATAATCCATCTCAGCCAAAAAGGCAAATGACGTGGCATTTGCTGTACCCTAAAAAGTGAAGATTCATCCAAAATACAGACTGAATTTTCAAAACTTCCTTACGATCGAACATTTGTTACCTACAACGTTTGTCAATGAAAACCAATCTGGACAAATGAGATATGGGCGATGACTTACACCAAGGGTAATTCTTAAAATTTGTTCAGGCGAATGGTTAGAACAAGGTATACAGATGGTTTCCCATAGTCAAAGAGCATCAAGCTGGCTTTACAAATCTGTTCCCCAAAGGCGCAATCGTTTAACAATATCAGTCAGAAGATGTTCTAGCTAAATGTTGTAGTAAAACAAAACAAAACAAAAAAAGAACTCGGAGTTGATTGCTCTAAAAGAATCTAGAATTACTAAACGAACTAGACCCACCACCCAAGTCTTTGCCCACTAACAGCACCAACCTTCAGAACCACACCATCATCGTTCGAGCAGAGATTAATTATGGCTGAGATGAAAATCTACGAACAGTTCTATAAAACTCAAAATTAAAAAAACAAATGAAGCGATATCAAAAGGAAACAAAAAAACTCATCATAAAATATCGAATGTCTTCTTCAAAACAATAATAACACGCGATAGTACTTCATGGAGTGTACGCATAACAGCGAGAATCTAGCCAATAACGTATCCATATATAATTATAACGTTCTAGCAGGTTCGAACGTGAAAATCACATCACTGCATTTCTTAAGGACACCACACACACACACACACACCACACACACACACACACACACACACATAACAACTAGAGTAGCAAGTTTGGCGATACTGAAAACTAATGTTAGTTGCTACTCCAGCGTGGCTGTTCCATTCAAAACTGTGTTACTATATCTTAACTCGAGGAAAATATCTTTACAACTGGTTCACGACACACAACCCGTGTCTGATATATTACGTGTAAGGGAGCAAAGCACTCCCCTCCTGCGTGACAAGACCAGTAGGCCAGAACTGGTCTCAGTGTTTTACCCCTCCTCCGTATTAGACACTTGCCTGTTATATATATAGGCGCAGGCGTAGCTGTGTGGTAAGAAGACTGCTTCCCATCCACATGGTCCAGGTTTCAGTCCCACTGCCAGGCACCTTGGGCGAGTGTCTTCTGCTATAGCCACGTGCCGACCAAAGACATGTAAGTGGATTTGGTAGACGGAAACTAAAAGAAGCCCATCGTATGTATATATATAGATATATAGATATATATATATATATATGTGTGTGTGTGTTTGTGTTTGTATCTGTGTGTGCATGTCTATGTGTCTGTGTTTGTTCCTCCCATTGCTTGACAGCCATAACGTTCGGCAAAGGAGAGCAATGGAATAAGTCCTAGGCTTACGAAGAATAATTCCTGGGGTGAATTCGTTCGAGTAGGTGCGGGGCTCCAGCATGGCTGTGGATATATAATTATTAAAGTGGACAACAAACGTTAAGGAAAAGCAAACCTCTCAAGTCATATACATTATCATAATTGGAAAAAAATCTTACAGCTGTTTCTGGTGTGTCCCAGAGGTTTGCCTTGCCTTACCGTTTGTTGTCCTATTTAACAATTATATATCCGCGACCATGGTGGATATATATATATATATATATATATATACACACGCATGGATATCAAAAATATATGAATTCTTTTAAAAGCAAATATATGTGCATATATGAGTGCGCTAGTACCTAGTTTCTATGTAGATATCATATTCTACCCATTTATTTTCAAACACTCTCTTTCTCACTCCCTCACTTTCTATCTATCTATTTTCCTTTCCTTATCTCTGCCTCTCTGTATGTCTTCTTCTCTGTCTCTCTCATTCTCTCCTTGTGTATATACACAGACACACATATATTTGTATGCATGTATGTATATATAATTTAGTATAATATAATATAATATAAAATAATATAATATAATATAATAACTAAACATCTATGCAAGTGTGAGTATGTGTGTCTTTTAGACATACACACACATATATAAAATTACATTATAATTTGAAAAAATAGCCTTTATACTTTTTCTGTTTAATCGAATATGCATATCGTCATACACATACATCCATCTATACATGCATACATATGTGTGTGTGATTGTATACATATAAAATTATATATATATGTATATTTGTAGGTATATATATATGTACGTATATAGATGTACGTATATTTTACAAAAAAATGTAAAAAGGAATAATGCTAGGCAATAAAATATTGTTAACATGAATATTATTATTATTATTATTATTATTATTATTATTATTATTATTATTATTATTATTATCATCATCATTACTATTTTATTGTTGTAATATACTTGTCAGAGTGACATACAAGAAAAATGAAATCTTTTACTTCATGGCTTGAAATACTTAAAAACGAATAACCAATGCACACATACACACACACACACATACACACACACACACACACACACACACACAAACACACACACACACACACATACTGCAAATAATAAACGTACGATCACATCAGAAATAATCTCTTCTCTTATTTTTGCTTCAATTACTCGCTGTATTTACTACACTATTCCATATCAGTTCTTGGACGTCTACTCTTGTAGATTTGCTGAACTTTTCAACCCAATTAGTTCAGCTATATCTCGTAGTCCATCTGAGGCATTTAGAAATCAATTTTGTCTAAAATATACGCTCACTTTATTACTCGACGTTTTGAGTTCAAATCTGGTGTGATGTAATTTTTTTCTTCGTTTCTATAATATTTTACAGATTTGCTCTTGTAATTTTTGATTCATGTTTTTTAATATTTTTTTTTCATTCCGTTGCTATTTAAATAATCTCTGTATATATGCGTGTGCTTGAAATGTGCGTAACGTGTGCAAACGTATCTTACACATTCCCTCATTGCCCTACCATTTTGTATCCTTCATTCACATTTTCTCTTCTCTCTCTCTCTCTTTCTCTCTCTCTCTCTCAAGCACATATGCAAATAACAATACACACACGCGCGCAGAGAAACACACACAATTATCAAATACACACTCGCTTTATCTTTTATATTGTGCCACGTTTAGAAGAGAAGGATACACACAATGAGCATTTAAGGTGAAGCGAAAAACACGCATGCGTACATATAACTTCATAAATTAACTTACATACTTATACACACACACTCGCATTCTTTCACATACACACTCTCGCATACAGTCACCCCCCCCTCATATATATATATAGATATAGATATGCCTAAGAACTCATCACAAGATTGCATAAAATATTAAATTTAAAGCCCGCATAACACACTAAGTTTTAAAATACGATCAACGAAAACATACACCTATACATGGACACCAACACTCACACACACACACACACACACACACCAGATGCATAAAAGCATATATATGTATGGAAGAATCTAGGCGTTTGTGTGTTTGTGTCTTCAAGCAGGTCTACTCCTCAGAAAGTTGTGTCAGTATATATGTATGTGCGTGCGTGTGTGTGTGTATGCACCTATGAATACACACACATATATATATATATATATATATATATATATTATATATATATATATATATTACAGAACCTCATACATTTTCAATAACTTCCCCCTTGTTGCTTGTATGCAGGTGAATAGAACAAAATGACGAAGATTTAACCGCGCTTATATAGTCATACACATACAGATACAATTACACACTCACATACAAAGACTTGGAGAAATTCACACTTGCAGAAGCATGCAATTATATATGACGTATTGTTATTAGATGGAGTCCGAAGTTTAACCAGCATTAATGACAAATATATTCATATCTCTATCAGCATCGCCAAACGACTGACATCAAAGATCACTTTGTTATTTTCATTACAAGAGCAACTTAATGTCAGACGGACAGCAGTCAATCAATCAGGCAACAGAATTATTATTGTTGCTGCTGTTGTTGTTGTTGTTGTTGTTGCTATTATTATCATTATTAGTATTAATATTATTAGTTCGGCGGCGAGCTGGCAGAATTGTTAGTAGCACCGCGGTAAATGCCTTGGGGTAATTCGTTCGTCTTTACATCCCGAGTTCAATTTCTCGCGAGGTTGACTTCTTTTTTCATACTCTCGGGGTCGATGGACATCAGTCAATCAGTCAGGCAACAGAATTATTATTGTTGCTGCTGTTGTTGTTGTTGATTCTATTATTATCATTATTAGTATTAAGGCGGCGAGCTGGCAGAATCGTTAGCACGCCAAGGGAAATGCTTAGGGGTATTTCGTCCGTCTTTACATCCTGAGTTCAATTTCCCCTGATGTTGACTTCGTTTTTCATATATTCGGGGTCGATGAAATAAGTACCAGTTGAGTACCGCCTCTGAAATTGCATGGCTTGTTCCAAGTTCGAAATTATTATTATTATTAATGAGTGAGAGAGCAATGCGTGCTATCAAACTGACACGGGGGTTCAAATATAAGAGGCCCAATATACTCATCACGACTACCCTCTGATAAGAGTACATCATACACATGAGTTATTATCATTATTACTTTTATTATTTTCATAATCCACATTGTATCCAATTATATTTCTTTCTTCCTATTATATAACTTTGTTGAATAATTTTCATACACTCCATCACCATTATGACGTGTTTTTTTTTTTCTTTAATAGCAATGTTAGTGAACAGATATCAGTAATAAAAACTTTAGAACAAATTTGAGGCGTTAAAGCAGTGAAACTAAAAAAAATATGTTTTAATTAAAAGAAATATTTCTAGAAAGAATAGAATACTGGTCACTAGTCTAT
>NC_043003.1:41574208-41581708 GCF_006345805.1 Octopus sinensis | reverse complement strand
GATACACGCACAGACATTTCACTTATAAATTGCATATTATTACGTTACTGAAATTCTCATATAAACAGACTCGCACAAACACACATGCATACGCAAAAATGCCTCCACACACGTACATGACAAACGAGCGGACTCACTATGTTATATCCAATACTAACGTAAAGAAGTGATAAAACCGAAAGAAATTCTTGCGTTTGTTCATTCTCTTTGGTTATTTAACATTTCACACCATTCCTCTTTTCGATTTCCCCTATCAAGCACGACGACAGGTTATTAAATCGTATATATTATGAATATACTTCTGTTAATCTTTATAAATCCATGCGTTCTACCGAATTCCATAGATTCCTGAGTCGAGCTATGGTTGAGAATGTATGTTCGGCAATTTGTTTCCATTGAAGCCAACAACTACAAGATGAACACCATTCTCAGTCTCAACGCCGTTATATGTTTCATTTTGTAGAATGATTTATCGATTGATGGCGCATATATCTATGATTTCTGAATGGCAATAACGAAAACATGTCATCAATTTAATGGCTGCAATCTCTGTTTATCTCTGTTTAGCTCTACGATTTTCGTTTTCGTTTTCGTTTTCTTTTTTTTTTTTTTGTTCCACATTCTTTGATCTTGACTTCTATTTCATTGCATTAGGCCTTTTCTGTTTTCTGTTTTGTTTTCTCATATATTCATTATTATTGTTATTACTTCTTATGAATCCGCAATGTAAGTGTTATGCTTTTCCCTATCTCTTAATTGTGTTTTGCAATTGAAAATAGAAAAAAAAGCAAAAACAAAGCAGCAGCTTTTTCCTGAATAAACAAAAAGTGAAACAAATGTCATAAAAAGAACAATATTTTTTTGTAATGGCGAATGTTTTGTTACTAGGGATTCCTTCGATTATAAGTATTTCTGGTGTTAGAAAGAAAAAGGATATAAAAAGCATTCCTCGTTGTAGCAGCAATAGTTGAGAATCATCGCAAAAATCTTGAACTTGTTGAGCCAAATGTTGTCATCAAGCAACTTGAACAAGCACGCCAAGTCTTACTGAAATCATTCCCTATCTCCTTTGGATAATATAGTTAACCAAAGTTCATGGCTGGAATACCTTTGATCATATTTCCATTTCTTTTTTTTTTTTTTTTTGATTAAGTCTAACTCGGGGCTAAATGACAGCTGCAACCACTTCAATTGTTGATTGTAGAATGCTGACTTACTTTTCGCTGCTGCAATACTTTTCCCCATAGTTATTGAGTCCCAGAAATTTCTCCTCGGCAGCTTTTCAAAGGGAATAAGTATATAGTCAGTCGTATCGATTTTAGCGTTAATACTTATCATATTGATGTTATAGCCATGGCCATATTTTTACCGCTAGCATCTAACCAACGAAGAAGTGGCAGCTGTCCCTTTGAACTGCTTGGAAAAGCTACGGAAATCTTTCTCGAACCCAAAATTATATCTCAAATGCAGGAAGGAATTATGGTTAACGTAATTTTTATTACATCATGTTTCAATTAAATGAACTGAAGGGTTATTATTGGAAATGTTTTAATCATACGCTCAAACAAACGATCATCTGTGGCTAAATAAAGTATATCAAGCTCTGAAACGCTGCAAGACAAATTGGAGTAAAGCTTCACATAATAAATTTCAGCCACGTAGAGATTACAACGTGGTTGTGAAGTTGTGAAATAAATGACCATCACATTAGAATAACTACATCCCGTTTCACAACGAAGTCACAGCTGCTAGTCTATTGTCATCTATGTTCATGCTCTGTTCACAATAGAAACACTAGTTATAAATAAGCAGTTTATGAGATATAGGTTTCATTGTTACTAATCATGAGTATTTTAGCAATCTCGCATACTCAAGTGACAATCGGTTCCATTCATTGCTTCCCTAAACGACACGTGTATGCTATAATCTTGATAAATTCAGCAAAGCAAAATCGTAAGAAGTGAGTCCTGAAACATCAAGCAAGGGCCTTCATGCAAAACATGAAAATGTTGAGTATGTTAAAATTACGTGAATAAAATTGTCGTAAAAATAAACGAGTTGCAGATGGCAGAGTTTCATTGATATTTTAATATGTGGCCTCCCTCTGGTATCTATCGATATCTTACAAGTGAGGGTAAATGTATTCTGAAAAGTTATTTAAAAAATCAATGAAACAGTTTCATTTTACCTTGGTTGCAAACTGTAGACGGTCCCACGCCAATTTACTTTTACAACCGTATTAATTATAAGTAGACCTATCTCTGTATTTATTTATTATTCAAATTCTACGCAGTCAAAGTCTCCGAGTAATCACTCATACAATTTCATCAAAAATGTGAAGAGAAAAAGTGAACGAAGACGAGTATTTTAAATATAGACCAAATAAGAAACTAGTAAGGTACGAAATAGCGAACTAATATTTTGCACTAGGCCGAAAGCCACTATAAACTAGTACATTCGTAAACATGTTGAGACACCAGACTAGATATTTGTACGTGTATACATAGATATCCTTATATATTGTGTTTACAAGCACCATCTTGCCATGTACACCAAATACTGGTTATATCAGTAAGATAACAAGAAAATTATAAGAGACGGTGGCACAAGTTGAAGCTCCTGAAATAGTAAGAAAACAGAAGAGCGTATTAAAACGTAGAGAGGTGGTGTCTATTGAGAATGGTATGAAGAAGGAAGACAACTATACAGAATTAAGTATGCGTGCACATGCGTAACAACAATGTAAGAATAAAATCTGGCATCAGGAATTTCAGTCCGGGTATGCATTGTATCACAAAACTTTATACGTTACATCAGAAAACACTGTTTTTGTATTGTCTAAAATAAAATAAAAATAAAATGAAAAGAAGTTGTATAAATATTCAGTGGGGTGAAAAGTGCATTTGTTAATAAGTTGCGACTGGCAGGAATGTTAGAGAAAATTTTAAGGAACCCAGCCAAAACTACCTCGAATGTTGAAGCAAAGGTACTGCGGTAAAGAATTAGAGCAGAATTAGGAGTATGGAAAGCATTCCTTTATGTTTTATAGTAAGACCGCAATTCAAATGTTATTGACTGCATTATTTCGTATATGTAGCAAATTCATTTGAATATGGCTATCATACTCTAACACGTAAAAATAAAAATGAAACATAACCTAAATACAAGATTCCCCTGTTATACACAGACTTCTTGAAAGAGGCTGTTACAATGAGTTCTAGTTAGCTTATGGTCTTGCCACTCGGGAAACAAGTATCAACTAAATCATATTATAATTATATTCTACTGCAATTGTGGACTAGAAAATCATTGACTGAATCACATAACTTAATACTGAAATATACTGAAATTATTGCTCTAAGTAAGAGTATCGGATACGTGATAATAGGTATCATGCAGGTAATCATCGAAATAGTTTTGGACAAGGATCCCATATCGGACGGAACCAACATCAAACCAATAGCTGTTGGTGAGAGTATGCGCCCCTCCTTTCAAATTCGAACATGTCATTTAAGTTCTTGTTCAACAAAACGATTCCAGTGAAAGAACTAATAGGATACTGGTATCGATTAGAATTGAAATAAATAGGCGGAATTTCTGGAAATCACCTGAAAATATAGGCTGTATCTCAGGCATATGTAGCAGAGCAATTGTATTGCATAGGAAATATGATTCGACTTCGAAAACCGAGCTTTCTGGGAGCAAATATTAAGTTATCCCGCTAGAACTTATATATTATGGTTTCGCAGTATTCCACTATAATGTCTCGAATTAATTCTTTGCCATTTGGGACTTATTTACAAACACATTTCCATTCACTTCATCGCTAATACCTATTTCATTATAATAATTTTGTTTTCATATGAAATACGAGATTACGCCCAAAATTGAAAATAGAAATATAGTCAATGTCTAACACTGATTTTATATTTCTTTCATCGGATACATTTTCTTCTTCAGCTTCTCTGATGCATATGCACACAAAAGAAATCTAAGAGTTTATATTTTAAGAGAGAAAGGAGGCATAACGAAGAAGAGAGATGCCACAAAGTGTGTGAACTACGGAGAAAAGAGATAAACATTTTTGAACAAATAGAGTGTGACAGATAGGAGCAGTGAGTGGAAGGAGAATACAGCACAAAATGAAAATGAGGAAATACTGACGATGGTAAGCAAGAAATATTAAGTTTGGCAAAAAGAAAGGTAAAGAGAAAGATACGAGGAAAAAAAGGGCAGAAGGAGAAAAAGAAAAGCCCGAGGGGAAATACAAAATAAGCAAAAAGGAGATTAAAAGACTACAAAATGAGAGCCGGGAAAAAGAGAATGTGAAGCCGAGAGTGCTAGAGAGAATGGTAGAACCGGAGGGGAAAAAAACAAAGTCACTGGATCATGCCAATATCTATTAGTTTGTATATACATCTGTATATACGTATGCGTGTGTTTGTGTGTGCGCGCGCACTAATATGAGTGCACGCGCGCATGTGTATGTGGGCATCTTTGTATGCATCGGATATAGTTTTTCAGCATTAGTTACGCATCTCTGCGCTACAAGTTCAAATACGTGGACGTTAGGTCTGCTTCTCACCCTTTTAGGAACAGTCTTGCAAATGGATTGGATTCTACATCTGATTTCTTCTTTTTTTTTGCTTGTTTCTGTTTTGCTTTCTGGTAGAAATCGGCAGTGATTACACTTGTCGCAGGACGACTTCTTCCAAGTCTAAAAATGTCTATTGCAAGCAGTATGTCACAGGAACATCAAAAGGTTTTACGTTGATGTATTTGTGCATATTGGTATTAACTTACGTGGGTATATATATATGTATATATATATGCGTGAGAAAAGCTTTGTAACTACGTATTGTTTTCGGATTCAGTCCTACAGTGTGGCTGGATCCTTGGCAAGGCCTATGCTAATATAGCCCCAGCCTGTCTGATGTCTTATGAGTGTAACTGGTAAGCGGAAAGTATGTGAGAATTCAATGCATATATGTGTGTGTTCTTGTGTGTGTGTATTTTGTCTGTGTTCATCCATCTACACCACTTTACAACCGGAGCTGGTTTCTTTACAGCACCGTAATGAAGTTGTTATTACCAAGTGTTAATCTCTTCGTAGTGGTTCGCGGTAGCTATTGAATTTCTTGAGTATATAAGCAGTGTGACTACATGTCGCTCTGCTATTGGTCAAATTATGAAGATACCTCTGATGAGTTTAGATTGTTTGAGGCTGTTCGTCATCTTTTCAATCTGCGGAGAAATAGGTATCTTTGCCACTTTGTACGGTTCCTACGTAAATTTACACACACACACACATATGAATCACTGACAAGGGGGCAAGTTTCCTACGGTCACAGATATAGCCAGATTATCGATGATTTCGCATTTTGATGCTTAACGCACCTTATTGCTTATCCGCGTTAATTCGTCAAAATAGAAATTCACGTACAGCACTAATTGTTCATAATCTTAAAAGCAGAGCGTTCGGTGTTACCTTATTACTGACCATTTCATAACGTTTATCCTCTTTGATTCTAATTTATCTCGTTCCCAATGAACGAGTATGCTAAACATGTACCTCACATTTTCAGAAAAGGAATTAACTGAAGAGGACGATTTGAAATTTTAAGCCGCGGAAACAGATGTTAAGTTGACTGGTGTGTAACACGTTACACATTTATAACTGAGCCATAGTTTCCCGTAACATAATTCAATAAATGCCCTTAACCGGACAAAGAAACGGATAGTCGCACGCGTATCTTCGGTAGATTTACACCTGCGAAATTAATTACAGAAGCTACGTATCATATACATACAGACACATACATCAGATTATAATTTCTGCTATTCGAGGACACTGCTGAACATATTCAATAATTGTAAAAATATTTTTATATCTGTGGAACTCAGAGTAACAGAGTGTACATACACTTAAGTGCACAAGAGCGTGTGCTTGTGTTTGTGTGTATGTGTGTGTGTATGTATTTACATTCAATGCAACGCAAACAGGGTTTCATACTAGTCCCATGGATCGGTTTTCTGTTTAGTTCAATGTCAGCTCAGCATGATCAAATAATACAAGCAGGAACATTCCAATGGTGAACAAGCCATCTTTCGTACATATGTTGATTTTAACATGTTAACACGAGAATCAAGGGACATTTGGTTGGCAATTCTATCAGGAACAGTATATGTATGTATATAAACTATGAACATCTACATATGTACATATATGCGTACACACACACACACACGCATGCACGTATATATATATATATATATATATATATAATATATATATATATATATATATACATGTGTGTATGTTGGTATGGGGACATATATACATATTTATACACATGCACGCGCACATACACTGACGCACACACGCACACACGCACACACACAAAGATATATATATATATATATAGATATATGCAAATTATGGAAATGCATGATTGTATGTATTTCTTCTAATCCACAACGTACCAGTTCACGAAAATTACTCTATTTCTCTCTCACTAAACTTTTCTCCCCCTCTCTCTCTTTCGATGTTTAGAAATGTATGTGTATATGTGCGCACGCACATAGACACAAACCTACACACATACATTTATATGTATATGTATATAGATATATATATATGTATGTATGCATATATGTATATAAATATACATATATAAGGAGATATATGTATATGTGTATATATATAAATATATTATTATATATATATATACACACACACGCAGGCAAACACACTCACACATATGTATACATTTATATATACATACATATGTGTGTGTATGTTTGTGTGTGTGTGTGTGTGTGTGTGTATACGTATATATTCATACATATGCATATATATGACTTTATAATTTCAACTACTTTATATCATTGCTATGCCACCACTTAATCTTGTCCTATGCGCACAAACATGCTGGGTTGAATATTTATTGTATTTATCACTTCGGCTAGGAAACCTTCACTCCTTGTATGAGTTCGTTTCCATAAATTAGATATACTAGCCCCCTACTTTGCAAGCTGGATAACATTAAACTTACAGCTTATGTAACGTTGCCAAGCAGTTCTGTAATCAGCAATCCAAAACGCAGATATCACTTCAATATGATTTTGCACAGTTGAAATGACGCCAACTATCGATTTTGCTCAAGAGCATTGGACCATATTTTTATACCAGCGACCCACGTATATTACTATATTTGTTAAATCGATATTGATTTAATAAAAAGATCATTCGATGTCAGCGGAATATTAACACACAAATAAGGGAGAGGGCTTTCTTTCTTTTAGTTTGTATTATGACAAATACAAGTTATATGTTAAGTTTTGACGTCCGAGAGTTGTCCCCAAGGAAATTAAATTTGCAGTACGTTGATATTTTTTTTTATTCCTACTGGAAGCTAAAAAGCTATTGCAGAATTAAATCACCCTGATTTGGCTGAGCGACAATATATGATTCTGAGCGATAAATCTAAGTGGTAATCA
>NC_043003.1:41559208-41564208 GCF_006345805.1 Octopus sinensis | reverse complement strand
ACAACATGTATCTGCTGAGCTTTGAAACAGAAACGCTGTGGGAAGCTGAGCCATGGAATCCTGTTGTTTTTAAGAGTGCACTAGCACACACAGCACATGGAACTATACAACAAATAAGTGACTTCGGCTTCGCATTGGACGACCAGCTGCCTTACACTCCTAACTTTGCCCCTTCTGACTCACCTTTTTTCATGACTGAAGAAAGATGTCAAGGGAACAATATTTCTTTCTGATTCGGATGTCATCACTGCTACAGCGTCCTGGATGATGACTCCACATTTCGAGCTCATTTTACAGGGTTTAGAAAAATTAAGAACCACTGCAATAAATATGTGAATCTGAGAGGAGAAAATATTGAATATAATCATAATTAACTGATCTTTCTCTATTTTCTTTTACCCAATTCCAGGAAATTTTCAGTACCCTTGCTTAGAAGGTATCCCCTTTAAATAACGTTAGGTTAATTCTACGCCCGATTTATATAAGTGTATATGTAACGACGTTTTTCTTGTGATATTCTGGTAACTTTTGATCAGGTTTGAAATAACATTAGCTTCCTATCGTTAATTTCTTGAAATTCAGTTCTGGTCTTTTATGTCTTTTACAGAGAATATGTTTAACAGTAGACTAGTGGTCCAAGTGACACACGTGTATATTAACCATCCTCTGTATTTAAAACTTCCTAGATTTGATATACGTTTTCTTTCTCTTGGATTCATAAACTAATTATAATAATATACAACCGTTGAAGATTATCTGATATATCATATAATTGATTTCCCCGATAATATGTGCCTTCTTATTCCCACGCACGTTCAAATGAATAACTTCTACTGTGGTCATAATGTAACATAAATCTAAAAATGTTGTATGGAACATATTAATTCCCAGGTAGCATTTGTGTTTTCAACGTCGTCGACACTACCGTATTCAATGATACTACCCCTGTGCCGAAACCATAATAATATCCGTAAGGCTGCTTATTATGGAAGTATACGTGTGATGTGCTTATTATCTGTGAATAGTAAAAAGCTTGTATTTTCGTTCTCCATTCTCGTAGGGCTTAAGTTGTTAAATTGTTCTTGGTTTCTTGGTTTAAGGTGTTTTTTCTTTCTTTTTACATTATAACATGCATTGATATTGTGCGATAGTTTTTCATATGGATTCTAATTCTAGCTCGGGGAATACTTATTTAAATCTTTCTAGTTCATGGATGTTTAGTTGATTATATTACCCTTAATTCTTAATGCACTGCACAGTTCATCACTTAAGAAATATACCAAATAGAAGTCAGGAAGAACTGCTAATGAGTCCACCAACATAATTTAATTTCATCACACAGTTCCTGCATCAGATCAACGTAATTATTTCAAAAATGTCTTCTTCCTTCTTATTTGAAACATATATAGAGTATCATTCGTTATTGGAGAACCAAGATAGAAAACGATGGTTCGAAAGATACCTTATTTTCTTCATATGTTATTTCACATATTCAATTTGCAATGATCCTTCTTCAGTCGTCCATATCCTTATCATTTTGTTTTCTAGGAATTCTTATGATATTTACTTGTTACAAAATTAGATTTCCTGTACTCTTTGTTTCTGAGATTAAGATATACGTTATCAGTATACATTTCTGTTTCTTATTTCACGATTATTGTCGCAATTCTTGGCAGGAGTCTTATGCTATGCCCTTCATAACCCATTCGCATAACTTATTGAATATGAAGCTGAAAGGTTCTTGTAAAGCCAATGTACTTATGGACCCTATTGTTCCTGATTGTACATATCGCGCCAATATGAAAAGAAAAATATTTAATGTACGTAAACGAATAGTTATTTTTCAACATAAGACCTGCATTGACTCTCATGCCCACATGCACAGGAACACTCTTCCCTCGGATATGTATTAAATATATATATATATATATAATATATATATATATATATTATATATATATATATAATATATATATATATATATATATATATATATAGTTTTCTTGCATAGTTTCGTCAATAATATATATCATACATGCATACATGCATGCATACATAATACACACACACACACATATATATTCATATATATATATATATATATATATATATATATATATATATTATATATATATATATATAATATATATATATATATATATATATATATATATATGAATATATATGTGTGTGTGTATTATGTATGCATGCATGTATGCATGCATGTATGCATGTATGATTATATATATTGACGAAACTATGCAAGAAAACTATTAAGCGTCCGAGGCAACTAGACATGAGATCACTCTTCCCTCCGATATGTATTAAATATATATATATATATATATATATATATATATGAATATATGTGTGTGTGTGTGTGTGTGTTGTGTATTATGTATATATGCATGTATGATTATATATTATTGACGAAACTATGCAAGAAAACTATTAAGCGTCCGAGGCAACTAGACTTCAGTGCTTCATTCAAATATTACATAACAATTAGATTAATCCAGACATTGAAGTAAAGAATCAAAATAACCCCTAAATACAACATATATATCAGGTAACCTAGCAGCGTTGACCTGGTCTCACGACTTACAAGGATCAACAAATAAATCCCCCTCAAATCCCCTGCGCTTATTTTCAGAACGATTAAGATATTGGATATACAAGACTAGGTTTAATTATGTCTGAGAGAAATCAGCTTCATGTGTAGTACCTTTATGATCATATGCTTACTGAAAATTTTCTGAATTGGGGCGTATTAAGCAACAGATATTGTAACTGAGATTTTCAATATCTGTAATGGTGGTTCTCAAAATCTGGGTCAAAGTCACTCAACATAGGTTGTTACATTCGCAAGCTATATTCGAGTAATCTTCTTGTACGATTAACAACAAATCTAAAGATGTTCTTATCTCTGTCCTGCAATAAACTTCTAAATACCAACAGACCCAAATAAACACACGAGAAAGAGGTAGAGAGAGGGTGGGAGAGAGTGTGTGCGTGTGTGTGTGTGCATGTGCGTGTGTTCGTTCGTATGTGTATCTGTTGGGTTCATATTTGTGTGCATAATACAAACATGGGTCATGATATTGTCGCAGATACATCTATGAAAGTATGTGTATATATACCTTTAGCACGGGATCCAAAATTGCTGCTACAGACGGAGGAAAGACTCCTTAAACCAGAAAGATGGCATGCAACAGAGTGAACTCGATTTAAGGTAACCAATGTACAAGGTTGTGCTATGATATGTTTGTGCCTATGTGTATATATATATATATATATATATATATATATTATATATATATATATATAAAGAGAGAGAGATAGATAGAGATAGAGACAGATAGATAGATAGTAGATAGATAGATAGATAGATAGATAGATAGATAGTAGATAGATAGATAGATAGATAGATAGATAGATAGATAGATAGATAGATGTGTATGTGTGTGTGTATACATATATATATATATATATATATAATACAAAATGGGACAAAAACGCAAAACATCCAGACAGGTGATACAAGAAAGGGACAACAAAACATCCAGATAGACGATACAAAGTAAACAAGGACGGGTCATTCGGAGTTTTCTTTCATAAGTCAAGTTCCTGATTATATTTGCAAGTTCGGCTGGTTATACTCGAGATTGCTCCAATCTGGCCAGCCCCAATGAAAAACTAAGCTGAGAGCATTAGATTCCCTGGAAGAAAGCAGCGAATGTATATGAAAACAAGGATGGAAGAAACAGAGAAGGTTACACAAATACAACTACAAATAACAGGACATAATAACAGGTGTCTTTCGACTAAGGACGAATTAAATTAAGCTGGCGGGATACAAGATTTCACAGGCATAGGGAAGAATATAGATGTTGCACGGACAGCAGCCGAACCAAGAAAGAAAGATCAGGCTTGGCTGAACACCGGTCACGTGGGGAGAGAAGAGAGACTGACAAAGTAAGGAGGGGCGAGAAAAAATGACAGGGAGACAGCGAAGTGAAATAAGGAGGGAAAGTGAGCAAGAAGAGAAGGCAATGAAATGTGAGAGAGGGGGAACGAAAGAACGAAGAGTGGAATCTCCAAACTGTCTTTTTTTTTGCGTTTTTGTCCCTACTGCTGCTAGTTATTCGATTGCTATAGCCACCCCTACAGAAAACAAGTCTTGACCAAACTATTTAATTTACCAAAACAGATAGTAATAATTTGCCGACACAGACAGTTCAACTTGTCATGCCAATAAATTAACAGAAATTACCACGTCCTCTTGCAGAATAAAGGAAAGTAAACTATGAATGTTGATTGTAATTTTAACTTTAATTTTATTTTATTAATAGCTCTTTTCTCTCTACGTATTCCATTTTAGTACATATTTTTTTATAAGGTTTTTCAAAAACCGAAATATGTAAAACAAAACCAAATTATTCGTCCTTTCATGTATTTATGTAAACGAAAATTAAAATATACCCTATTTCAAGAATGTAACATTTTCATCCTTCTTTTCCTATATGTGGTGTGTGTGTGTTTGTGTGTAATTAATGTACGCGGCTGTATGCAATGTGTATCAAAAAGGAAAACTATAACCGTTATTAAATATGGTCGAATTTGTTACAAACAGCTAAACACTCTAATGCAGCAGCGATTGCTCATAACTTTATGAGCTTCAAGGTTCATCGTTGCAATAAGAATAATTATTTCATATTCTCTCGATGCTTATAAATTGTTATAGCAAATGTGTGTGTGTGTACTTAAAGGAAAGTGTTTCTCAATAAAAATGAAAATCTACTGAGTAAAACGAACCAATAGAAATGTATGTGTGTACTATAGTTTTAATTATACTGACATAGAGTTCAAGCTGACACAAGTTTCTGGCGATAATCCTAACATGCCAGATTACTTGGACTTCGAAGTCACTATCTATACGTTTATAATATACGTGCAATGAGAGAGTGTCTAAAAAAGTAGAACTGGTTAATTACTGCCAG
>NC_043003.1:41529208-41556708 GCF_006345805.1 Octopus sinensis | reverse complement strand
TAAGTTGAGAAAGAAAATATTTTGAAAGATCAATCATAAATATCAGACAGTGACAACGGAAAGACGGTCATATGATGTATGTATCTATTGAAAACTGTGTACTGAGTATTAATACGCGCATCCCCTGTCACGATATACTCTGGGCTGGTTATACTGTGATGACATAAGAATTCCCAAGCAAAAATGTTGTGGTGAACTGAACTGTTGGAAGGCAATCGAACGCAACATAAACCCCAGAATATGATTCAAGGACAACTTAAAAGAATCGCTTGGAATTCTGAAATTTCAGAATAAGTGTGGGGAAACATATCACATGATAAAAATCCTGGAAGAAAAGAGTACATTCCAGTGAAATGCTAGCGAATGGTCTCGCATAAGGAGATTAGAACGAAAAGATAATACTGTTGAAGCTATATTTCTGGAAGTAGTCTCCGAAGTCTGTGGCCGCATATGTATGTCCTGCACAGGCCTGGTGAGCCACCAGAGAAACCATGTAGAGAAACAAGTTACAAATTATGAGTTTCTTGCTGGGGCCAACCTCACATTCACTTTCTGCCAGAAAACGGGTACAAATCGTTTAGGTCTATGTAGGCGCACGTGGTGGTGCACAGCGAAAATCATCAGAATGTTCAGAAGCAATCAAGAAGTCAGAAACGTTCGTAGGAATCTCGAAACTGCAACAAGTCCTGTAAAGTTTCAGTATACATTATCTCTCTTACATCATATAGTGCTATTATTTATTTCATTTAGTCAGCCATAATGATGCACATTTAACAAGTCCACAACCATCATGTATATATGTATGCACATATAACAGGCTTCCAAACAGTTTCCGTGTACTTAAATTCACTCACAAAGTATTAGTCAGCTCGGAGTTACAGCACAAGACGCATCGCACTGGGAATGAACTTGAAATAATGTGGTTACAAACCGAGTTTTTTAACCACCCAACCATATCTATATATATATGTTTATTCATAAGAATACATAACTATGTATCATGTATATGTGTATATGTATGAGGGAGAGAGAGGGGAGAAAGAGAGAGAGGGGGAAAGAGAGAGAGAACGGGAGAGTATCACACAGATAAAAACATGCAGAGATAAGTGAATAGATATTTTGATAGACAGACTGATGGGTATATGTGTATATGTATTTATATATATATATGTGTGTGTGTGTGTGTGTGTGTATGTATGTACGTATGTATCTAGCTATCTATCTATATATATATTTATACATATACATATGTATGTATGTATATGTGTTTGCGTGTGTGTGAATAGATAAATAGATAGATAGATAGATAGATAGATAGATAGATAGATAGATAGATAGATAGATAGATAGATAGATAGACAGATAGATAGATAGATAGATAGATAGATAGATAGATAGATAGATAGATAGATAGATAGATAGATAGATAGATAGATAGATAGATAGATATGTCATTACCCAATAACAGCACTTCTTGAGACAGCTAGTTTAACTCCATTTTCTCTGCAATTAAGAAGATGAGAGATTAAGCTATCACACGTAACTTTACACATGAGTGCAAGAAAATTCATCTTGACACTCACGACAGTGATGAGTCACACTAACCGTGTTAGCTGCAGAGTATTATCTAAAATAAACTGACGAATTGGAATTGTCGTTATCGTGGATACAGGAGGCACACGCACACGGATGCGATATTTTGAGCTCTGAGATATCATACTAACACAAATTAACTACATGATGCTAGACATTCCTGACCACAGGCGTAGAAAACATATGTATGATATAAGTATGCTCACTACATCCGTAATACTAATATATAATCGTTACGCATTTCAGATTAACTGCCTTGTATCTCACATGATCTAAACTACACAGTTAGTATTTGGCAATCGCGCATTCCTGAAACTATATGACAAATGCGTGAACATGTCTTTCGTATGCTATCATGTTCAGCCCTAATATTCGCTTACCGATTCTGAAATTTTGGCAAGATGTACTCAGGCACTATTCTCACACATATTGAGTAGTGTGGTTTTCTACACACACACACACACACACACACATATATATATATATAATATATATATATATATATATATATATATGTATATATTGCTGGGTACACCGAGGGAACGATAACTTGGCTGATTGTCTCAACAACAAGCTACAAAACCTGGTTTTCATAAATTGTGTTCCTGTTCTCATTCTCTCCTGGTCATCATATTTCCACTCTGGCGCATTCATCAAAACATCTTTATGCTTGTAAATTCTAAAAAAAAAAAATGCTTACAGATTCAGTATCGAGCCCACAGAAGCCTTGCAAGTGGATTTGGTGAAGCTAAACTTTATGTTTGTGCTTGTGTTTGCCCCCAACTGCCCCTTGGTAATCAGTGTTTTTATTATGTAGCCGTTTCTTAGTGGTTTGACAAAACTAGAACGACAGACTAAGCGCTAGGCTTCAAAATAAATACTGAGCTCGAATTCTTTGCCTAGGTCCTTCAAGACAGTACATAGGAGCAGTCCAATGACTGAAAAAGGTGACAAAGATACACACATCTATGCATTTATGCGCGCGTGCCTGCGCGTATACATGTCGAGTATGTGTTCTTATACGTATATATTTATATACATATACACATATATGTATATATATATATATATATATATATATATATATATATATATATGTGCGTGAGTGTCTGTGTGTGTGAATCCTTGTATGTATGCATATATGTGTGTATATGATTATTGCTCTATCTTTCTTTGTATGTATACATACGAAGTCTGATCAATAAGTTTAATGTTCCGGATTGTTGCCATAGTAACGAAGCTAAAGTCGCTTGTCACAAATTGACCGTGAACTCTTCTGTGCATGCGCACTATGATTTGACGTTCTAGCTCACTTCCACTGTTTACAGCACTACTTGGAAAGAAGGTGTGTAGTGCGGGATCGTTTCATTGACCATGACAGAAAAAGTTGTCATGGGGATGCCTGCTCAGAGGCCTAAGTAAAGTTGCAGAAAATGTATGAAGAGGAGTGTATGAGCCGCACACACATGTACGAGAGGTTCAGATGTTTCCAAGATGGGTGAGAAAATGTCATTATTGATGAATGTTCTGGGAGACCTGCAACGAGCAGAACTGAAATAAACATAGCAAATGTGCGTGCATCTGTGAGGGGAAATCATCGAAGCACCATTCGTGAGTTATGAGAGGATGTGTGGATTAGTTACGGCTCAGTTCAGTCCATTATCACTGAAGAGTTGGGTATAAAACACGTGTCTGCCAAGTTTGTGCAAAAACTACTTTCAGCTGACCAAAAAGGCATTTACGTTTCGCTAGCACAAGGTCTCCTTGATTGTGTTGAAAATGATGAAAACTCTACTGAAAACTTTACGTAGGTCCCTGTACAGGTATCGCCAAGCTTTTAGTTAAATTTTATGCAGAGTTTCTGTTCAACTTTCTCTAAAAATATCACCTTCCTCCCAGGTACTGCTGTACACAGTGGATGCGAGCTAGAACGTTAAATGTTACTAGTCGTGTAGAGCAGAGTTTAAGGTTAGTATGTGCCAAGTGGCTTTATTGTGCTTGCTTTAGCTTCGTTACTATGGCAACCGTCAGGATTCACCTCTCGTGGTTTATTATTTAAGATTACGTCAATTTCTCTGTGGTGTTTCTTTTGCATTTATAATAAAATAAACATATACAAATCATAAAAATATATACAATACGATACAATATTGTTTCTACTTGACGGATTATCACCTATCTCTTGGTGGGTAGGGTGGAACGTAACACTTGCGGCAGTCGAGGGGATTACTGTATATGAATGTACATCGTGGCACTCCGTCGGTTACGATGACGGGGGTTCCACTTGATCCGATCAACGAACAGCCTACTCGTGAAATTAACATGCAAGTGGCTGAGCATTCCACAGACACATGTACCCTTAACGTAGTTCTCGGGAGACTCATCATGACACAAGGCTGGCTCCTTTGAAATACAGGTATAACAGAAACAAGAGTGAGAGAAAGTTGTGGTTAAAGAGTACAGCAGGGATCACCAACAGCCCCTTCCCGAGCTTCGTGGATTTTTCGGTGTTTTCGCTCAATAAATATTCACAACGTCCTGTCTGGAAATCAAAACCACGATCCTACGTCCGCGAGTCCGCTGCCCTAACCACTGGGCCATTGCGCTTCCACAATGTACACATGTATATACATACATACATACATACATACATACATACATACATACATACATACATACATACATACATACATGCATACATATATACATATATATGTTCGTACGTACTTACGCATGTACCTACATACATTTAAGAAGAGCAATGAGGAAATGACATAACAAACAGAGAATGCCGAAAAAAAGACGGATAAAATTATAAGAAAGCTAAAAATTTATTTTCGTGTCTACGAATGTGATGTCTGTTGTATTTTGATATCCCTCTCCCTCTCTCTCAATCCCTGTCTTTGTATGTGCATGTGTGTCTATATTCCCATGCGTGCGTGTAACTGAAAAATCATAGCTGTTTTCAGAATGAAATTAGTTTTGTTGTTACGTATGTACCTGTCTGTGTATGTAAGTGTATTGTATTGGATGTATGTGTTTGTGCGTGTGCTTCAGTGCAACATTTTCAGATATAAGATCGCTAGTTATTCTATTAATATACCTGTTATATAAATGTCTACGTATATTATGTTCCATGCATAATTATGATGCTCCTGTATATTCATTTCTGAATAAAATATAAAGTAGTAATTATCATTTTATTTTCTCACAGATTATTTATTTACGACTTCCACTTTTGATTAATTATATGCCAGCATAACATAACTTTTTGATCATGTCTGTAAACTTGTAACTGTTATCTGCCGAGAGTATAACATGAATGTGCTTTGTTGTAATTTTATTGATGAGTAATAAGTGTTTTCCAATAGCCCGCTATTGTTGTTCTTCTATTCTTCAACCAACGCTGACATCAATACGCATATTATCGTTTAAAATTATCAGCTTCATTCGTTTTACAAGTAAACCTTATAGAAAAGAAACATAGAAAAAAATAAACCTAATATATAGACATACAAATTCTTTTATAAATACAATGAATGGTATGTTAAAGGGTGGGGAAGAAAAGCCTAAAGTTTCGGGTAGAATTCTTTCGTGGGATGAGACTACACTACTCATTTATTTAACGGCAGAAATGTTTTGTTCCATTCTCTTAACTTTTTACAATACAATTCTCCAGCGCGGACTATTACTAAATTTCTCGGACTCAATGATTCCATGTTTATTTTGATATTTCAATTTTTTTTCTCCGATAGAATTCTTCTTGGAGACTTTGTAGTGATAGGTATGAGGTGTTCCGATCGCTCTCTTAATTTATCTAAATTTTTATAATCTTTTTCTACTTTTAATATAAGACATTTGGTTATTATTTTGGAATAAAATCAAAGTCACATTTTCAATATATAAATACGATCCGAAGGGCTATATGGATCAATAATGGTAGCTTGTATAAAAAGAATATTTCGTAAAATATTATGATAGACACCTTAGTTTATACAAAATTTAGAAACTTTTCAAAATAAAAATATTGATTTTTGTACATTATAGTTGAGAACATATGATTCTAGAGGCAGTTTTCTTGTATTTGTTATAATGGTGAGTGAAATATCTTTCATATATATGGCGTAAATTTGCCGTTTTCTAAGGTTTTCAAGTATACTTATATTGCTTTTTATCAAAATGATTTTGTACGAGCATAAGGCGAAGTGATCATGAAATCTTACCTCCCAAACTGGTGAAGTTTATATAGATGGTCTTTGATTTTTATCTTCTCTAGGTTGTGCACAAAGAAGATTTAGTAGAGCACATTTCTGGGGAGAAAGGTACAAGTAGAAAAGTGAATATCGTTAGTTTATAGCAATGATGTTTTAACTAGCTTTAGTCAATGAAATAGGATTTATGTCTGGCGTAAGATTATTTTCAATGTTGTCACACGTTAGCTCCAGCGCAATCCTTATTAAAGCGGCCTGAGTACATGATGGTTCTGACCATAAATATTTCGCTTAAATTTCAGAAACAATATAGACAGGGCGATATCATTTATTAAGTTATCTCTTCCGAAGGGATAAGCTGTGGTGTATTCGACGACTAATTTTATAGGGTTTTGTCCTTATAATGTTGGATCTAGATCAGCTTTAATCTTGCACATTTCTGCAGCCATCAGTGATTATGGAATTCCATGCCAAAACCTGAAGATTCATAATTTTTCTTGCTGAAAATTAATCAGTAGAATCTATATAAGTTTCTATTGATTTGTTTGCAGTTTACTCCTGTATTTTTCTGCACACCACAACTTATTCTTATTTCGAGGGACCAATTTAAACATTAAGCATGTGTTCAGGTTAATGAGCCGTGAAATTATCTCCACACATATGTAGGTGTCTACTCTCCTCTCTGAGCACTGCGTGCAAGCCATCAGACTAGCATTTGTAATTTGACCAATAGCAGTAGTGGTAATTCTGTTCTCCTTCTCAAAACGGATCTTCTGAGCAGGACTTTCGCCACCAGATGCAATTTATATTTGCCCAAGTCATTCTATGGCAAATTCATTTGTATTGTATATAAATGCTTAATGATGAACCACCACCAGTGTGTCAAAACGAATGACATATTCTGAAATAGCAACAACCTTTCCTACATCGTACCCTGACGCCCTAAAAATGTGAAAACACATACTGAAAATTTAGGGGAGGAGTTAAGCTCAACTAGTTCTTATTTTATTGACCCCGGAAGTCTGAATTCAAAGTCGACCTTCACGGAATTTGAACTCAGGGTGTAAAGACGGGCGAGATACGGCTACGCGTACGTGAATGCGTATGAGTGGGTGCATGGGCGTGTGCATGTGTTAGAGAGAGAAAGAGAGATAGAGAGAGAGAGAAAAACAGAGAGAGAGAAGGAGTGTGTGTGTGTGTCTGCGTGTGTGTGTGTGCGCAGATGTGCGTCTGTGTGTGTGTGGTAAATGTGACTGAAAATATGATTTATATCCAAATTATCACCTTTCAAAGGTGACTAGTTTGCCATCTCTTTATGTCGGTGCGAGGTTCTTCTTTATTAGTTTTTTTTTTCTCTAATGTAAAGAAAACAAGAAATACAAATGAAAATAACTTTTTTTTTCAGTATGTGATCGATGCTTTCGTGCATGATTTTCCAAAACGTACAATGATATCATCTCGTAGGTGTTTATTATTATGATTATTATTATTATTAACAATGAGTAAAGTGATTATATTATACAAGTACGCGAGTTGGCGGTAACCTGACTCTGAAATACAACATAATAGACAGAATGTAGATTAGAGTAATCTGTGTTAACACTAAACCTTTACACGTATTGTACCTCATCTGTCATGAAGTCCTTAAAACTGAAGAATAAAGAAAGCTAATATAGAAAACAATTTTTTACTAATCTCAAACAATATGCAATCCAAATAGCTCCTAACTAGACCAAATTTACAACGACATTTCAAGGGATACAGTCACCCCTCTTGGTTATAATGCTATACATGGTATCGAATGCTTTATAGGGAATTTGCACTAAAATAGATTTATATCATTCCTTGAATTATGATTGTTTGTTTATCAGAGTTCTTAGTTGAAAGGACTAAGACCTTTCGTTTGTAGTATATCGTTCAGGTACATGCACGAAGTCCCTTGCATTGATTTCTTTTATTTATTTATTTGTATATTTCAATCATAAAACCTAAAATGCAATGAAGGCGAGTATGATAAAATGAACATTATTTATATGTTAAGCTGCAGATGTAAATTGAAAGAGCAAATTTTTAGAAGCAACTGACACTGCTGAATATACAATTATAGCCTAATTGATTAGACTAATATCACACATTCACTTTCTCACCCAAGGGAATACCGTTTATCTAGGCAGATATGTAGCAGTTTATATATATGTATGTGTGTGAACGTGTGTGTATATATGTGTGTTTGAGAATGTGATTTTATTTTCTTATCTATTAAACATTCAAGGACCCATTACTATCAAAATATACCTCGGTTTATTTTTAAATGATAGACACTTGGGAAATAAAATCTGCGATAATGTCTGATCTTTCATTTTTGTTTGAGTGCTTTAATTTTTTTTGTTTTGGTTGCTTTCGTTCGTGTAACTATTTATGGTCCTCAAAATGTATATTTAGTACCGGTAGTCAGTATGGATTATCACCCAATACCACATGTTTACCACGTGTTTATTATATCAGCTATTAATCAGACACAGTCGTAGCCACCAAGATAGACCATTGATTTCGTATTACTGACAAGTACGGAGCAAAACAATTTTTTTTCAAGTTATTCAGTCTTCAACTTTGGTAATATATTGAGACAATAGCCTCCAATATGTACATATGTACCACAATTATAATTATTTTGAATGATATTCTTGTAGCTCAACAAGCGACATGTTTGAATCGTTTCTGCGCTGGACAAAATGTTTCGCACCCTTTCAGTTAGCACTTTGCGTTCTGATTTCAAATGCCACGGATGTCGACTTTCCGCGTCATTAAAATAAGTACCAGTAGATCACTATGCGATATGTGATTTGTTATTATTCTTTGATGGTTATTATACAGCTTATATATTACATGACCTATAATTGTTGACATAATGCCGACTGCTGATAGAGCACAACATATACTCTGTAGGATTTTGCATATTTTTTTATTGTATAGCACATAAGTAGTAAGTGTTAAGTAAAACACTTCATGTGTGCGGTATGGGTTATATGTATCAGATATGATAGAGTATCATTATATGTTTTGTGTTACTTTATTAAGCAATGGTTGTATTCACAGGGCATATGTTTCATTGCCGCGGTTTAGGTTTCCATGAATTATGGAGACCCATGTAAAATGTTCCATTTCTCTCTCTGACAGCAATCATTGCTTTCAACTCTATGAATTATATGCATTTGTCAATACTATTTTCTCCAGTTCGAGAACTGTATATTATTGTATTTCTTCCAAATCTTACATCTTGATTTGCCGACTTTGTGTCTAATTAGGTTGCTTAGGTTGTGAGATGATGACATAAGATGAGATAAATAATTCTATCTGAAACTATATTTTATCAAAACGTAGAATATCTAGGTTTATAGTATCACATGTATGCTCTGTTTTTAAAGGCCGTAGCATCTGAATTGCCGGAGTATTGATTATGATAATAATAACTATTTTTAAATAGTTGAGTTCAACAGTTTTATGTTCTGACTGATATGCCAACGATATCATGACGATTCTATAGATGTTTACTAACTTTAAACACTTTTAAAAATTCGTTATACAATATTGCCTACTCAATCGCTATATTTTTTCCACAATAAAGCTATTAATTGTGGAGAGATATAATCACTTTGTGAATTACACTAGCGGTTCTCTCTAGAAATGTATTGAAGATATTAGCAGAGATAAATCTCTTGATAGTTTCGTAACATAGCCTACATTCATGGGACAACATATGAGAAGAGAATTCCATGAGCAATTGCAAACGCCATGCAAATGAAAAGGAAGGAGCAGAAGTCAGAGGTATTCTTACTAGCTTGTTTCTAAAAGAATGCAATATGTCATGTCATGTTATCTGTTCTTTATTATTTTCCTTTTATTTGGTATTACATAAAGATTTGCAAACTATATGAATTAAAATCACATATATGTACATATGTGAATAAATATACGTCCATAAGGCGGCGAGCTGGCAGAAACGTTAGCACGCCGGGCGAAATGCGTAGCCGTATTTCGTCTGCCGCTACGTTCTAAGTTCAAATTCCGCCGAGGTCGACTTTGCCTTTCATCCTTTCGGGGTCGATAAATTAAGTACCAGTTACGCACTGGGGTCGATGTAATCGACTTGATCCCTTTGTCTGTCCTTGTTTGTCCCCTCTATGTTTAGCTCCTTGTGGGCAATAAAGAAATAAGAAATATACGTGTTTATGTTTGTGTGTGTGTGTGTGTGTGTGTGTGTGTGTGCGCGCGTGTGTATAACGAAAATCTTGTATTGCAAACAGCACCACATGCAGGTTGATACATTGCGACTGTTATTTCCAAGTTGTTGGTCAAGCCAAAATCATCAGAAGCTGAGTCAAATGCAGATACAAGAGTTTGCAGGCCTGATTCTGAGTGACTGACGAGATCGCAATCGTCAGCGTATAAGTGTTCCCTAATGAGGGGAGTAGAAACCGGTTTTGAATTTCAGTCTTTGCTGGATTCAAATCTCATTCGCAGACCCATTAGAAACCAACCTTCACTCAATTATGCTGCCTATATATCTGTACAAAATTGCCAATGCCGTGTATGCCATATGTCTGCAAATCTAACGGAAACTTCAAGAGACATTTTATGATCCACAAACATTAGAATTTAATTGCAGTTCTTGGTGGTCCAAATCAGATATGCAATCTTTGTGGGTGTCTTTTCAAACATTGGTTTAAAAAGCCACATCAGACGCCATGATAGATCTAAGGTGTAAGTGCAAGAGAAGGTCAGACTGTGTAAGGTGTAGACTACTACCATATATAAATAAACACACACACACACACACAAACATACGCGCCGCACGCACACACAGTTGTGTATGCATGTATGTTTTGTGTATTTATAAGTTTCCTAGCCGTCAACATAACACGCTTAGTATTTTCTTATCTCCTCTTTGTAATATGCTAAACTTTGTATCATTTATAAATGTGTGTGTGTGTGTGTGTGTGTGTGCGTGTGTGTGTTTGTGTGTGTGTGTTTGTATACATCTGAATGTATACACTTGAAGATATAATGCTAGATAAACTTTTGAGGTTGACTACGAAATGCACAAAACGTCAAAAGAAAAAGAATAAATGACAGTTAAAGATAGAGAGACATATAGAAAATAGATATAGAGATGGAAAATTCTATTTTTATACTTGAAATCAACTTACCATTCATCACTATTACCAGGACAACCACGAATCAGTTACCCTGGCTCAAAGCACACTTACTCATTACTCTCTGCTTATTCTGTCCAAATACATCCAACCTCTACGTGTATTTTAACTTCACTGAAGAAGTCTCAATACGTACATCTGTGTAAATATTTTCATCACTGCAAACTTCATTCCACTATGGTCTAACGACAAATCGAATATGGAAGCTGGATTTTTTGCCAATCATTCCTGTCAACATCATTTAATATCCTTTCCTACCAGTATCCCTAGACAACAAACACAATGACTGTTGAAATATTTTTCTTATATTTTATTTCACTTTTCAACGCATTTGGAAATTATTACTGCCACTATCTTCATCGGATTATCCGATTAGTTTGCCTTTCAAGGCAGCACATTACTGATTACCGTGCATTATTATTTGAAGGCTGCATAATAAACACTGTTAAGGAACAAAATACATTATCATAACTCGTATACTTTGCAATATTGTGGACCTGTCAGTATTTGCATAATGTGTTCTCTATTAATTTTACAGAAATCTAAATTTTAATTTTAAATTCTTAACTATATATAAAGAGTCCTTGTTGGTAAATTCTTTTCTGCCTGTTGTTCCTTCGAATCTACAAACTCTCCCCACGCAAGCAATCTGCTCTGAACTATTCTTCCTCTCCAAGGTATTTATCAAAAACACATGTGCTCAATTCTCACGGCAAAAAAAAATTTCGGATCGCGAGACAACGAATTAGCGCTGCGTTGACATTATAGAAATGATAGAAACAGCAGACAGAAACCAAGTCTCCGTCAAATCACGCCCGGCAATTTTCAAACTGGAGAGGAGATATTCAATAATGTAATTCTAGATACGTTTAAGCAGACAGATGGATCATGTTTAGAACGACTTTATTAAAACGATTGTTTCTTTAAGATTAGCCTGAGTGTAAACATAAATTGGAACCACAATTTCTTCTTATGTCACTATTTCTCTTCCTAAAAATGACGGACGGATTGGATAATATTGGACAGTCGTAAAGGAAATACCCCGCCAGACCTGGAGCTAAGCAGAAACTCCAATGACAACTCCAATATCTAAAGGCCAACACGATAACTGACTGGTTTAAACAGTTCGTTGCCCCGTTGAAATACTCTGTAAATATTATTTTGTTTTATAAAATCCATTCAAACGTACGGAAATTGTGACATTTTCTACGATTCTCCATTCTTAAGCTCAACGTCTCTCATCTATTGCAATATTGCCTTTATAATCTTCAATTCCAAGTTGACTGAATCCATTCAATTTAACAAATTGCCTCACATACCAGATGCTACTCACTATTTCGAACCTACAAACTTGCAACAGTAAAAAGAAAAGTGATATTACTATACATTGTGAACAATAAATGTAACTTTGCAGTCTTCTTCCCCATGAATTGACTCTCTAAATGTCTATTAGAATTACAAAGCAGCAAGGAAGCCTCTACTTGGCCTCTCAACATGCTGGAAATAGCCCTTATACTCTGTCTTAGAGTATTACATTAACTGTGTCTAAAACATCCAATGTGTCTGGTGAAGGGCATACAGCCTTTTATCATTGATTCGCTCAATGAGAATCAATGTGAAGACATTCGATTAAATAATGAAAGTAATATTCCTCCATTTAGATGCATTTGGGCATAAAAAACCTCAGTAAGCAGCTGCCTCTTTATGTATATTGCCAATATGTCTATTTATGCATATTAAAGCGTTGGCGATTAGTCGGAATGTTCAAGTGTACGTTTTATCTGCCCTACGCATCAATAATAATAGTAAATAGGAATATAGGTGAAACAATCACTTTCCGGAAACTGATTGTATGGGAATTCTTATAAACTGTACTAGTCTACGAACAGGAACTTCAGATTCTTGCGGCACTAGACTGGTTTATTGGGTGACTGCAATTCAACGTGCCTTACACAATATTGTATACATAAACTTGGTTCGTGTATGCAAGAGTATAGGTACATATGTTTCAGTTAACTATTTATGTAAATATGATATTTGTTCGATTAAGACCCTGCCAGCACTGGTTCAGTAACATCTGTAACTTAGAAAGATTTTGAATTAAAGGTTCCGCAAAACTGAAGTTATACCTGTATTGCAATATATGAGTCGATTGAGAATATTTAAGAGGCTATATCGATGACCTCACAAATTAATACTCTCTACAACATAAAAATATTAAAAAAACATGCTAATGCGAATACATATATTTGCAAACATGTTACTAATACACACCAATATCCTAGTCTGCAACGACAAAATGGCTGTTCAAGACAGATAAATACTAAATCAACACGAAACAGATAATGGGCTCAATCAATAGCTGCTTCTTGTTTTGCCGACAACAGCAGTGAGTACTCTTCACACAAAGAAACGTCTCCATCAAGGATCAACCGTTGCTCATATGATGCATCATTTTGCAATAACTCTCATATTCTCACTGCTAGACTCTAAACCTCAACTAAACACTATTATGAATCATTCATGAAGTGTGTGTGTGTGGTGTGTGTGTGTGTGTGTGTGTGTGCACGCGCGTTATTGTATGTGTGTGTGTGTGTGTGTGCACACGCGCGTTATTGTATGTGTGTGTTTGTGCTGATCTACGTGTATTCAACTCTTTATATCAATATTTATCTATATTACAGATTTGTGAAATGCCATATATTTTACGGAAACTGTTTTATTCCAAGATTAGAGAGAGATAGAGAGAGGGGGAGAGAGAGAAAGAGCGTAAGAGAAATACAGATAAAAAGTGAAAATGAGCCAGAAAAAATGGACATTGCAGCCGGATTTGCTTTTTGTTTTATTTTAGAATCTGAAAATTAAATAATGAATTTTCTTTTGAGATCGAAAACGGTGAGGATGCGAACTATAAGAAAGGAACATGGAGGAAATACTATGTAAAATAAATGCATGGGCTTATCTGAGTGTGTGTGGAGGGGATATACTCACTCATATTTGATATACAGAGGGTCTGTATATGTAAAGTCTATACTAAATATATATTATATATATATATGTATGTGTGTGTAACAATAATAATAATAATTATTATTATTATTATAATTAATAATATAATAATAATAATAATAATTAATAATAATAATAAAAATAATAATAATAATAATAATAATAATAATAATAATAATAATAATAATTAATAATAATATAATAATAATAATAATAATATTAATAATAATAATAATAATAACAATAATAATAATAATTAATAATAATAATAATAATAATAATAAATAATGATAATAATAATAATAAATAATAATAATAGTAACAATAATGATAATAATAATAATAACAATAATAATAATAATAACAAGAACAACATAATAGACGATTTGACAAGAAGAAAAGTGAGAGAATGTAAGACATGAAAAACAGGAGTAAAGATACTGAGACAGCCTAAATGCAACGTGCGCTGACGAAACCGACAAGGAGAAACACGTTAAATGAGAAGGAGAATACAAAATAGGTAAAATTGGGAGGGTTTAAAGATATATGTGCGTGTGTGTGCTCGCATGTGTGCTTGGGTGTGTGCAATTTGTGTAAAGTTTGAATAATACAGGGAGCACATTGCAGTAAAACAGAGATTGGCAAAGTAGAACAAGACATGAATTAAATGAATTGAAGAGAATATACAATAAGAAACTATATTTCTGATACGCATAGAAATACACCTATATCCATATATACGTAAATATCTCTCTATTTATTTATCTCTCTCCTTCTCTCTCTCTCTCTCTGTCTATATATATATATATATAACTATATATATATACATATATTCACACGCATAGAGTTATTGAGAAAGTAGTTCGAGGGAAAACAGATATGTACCTATATATATATATATATATGTATGTTTACATAGATCTATGTATATATATATATGTATGTATGTATATATGTATGTATATATGAAATGTATATATATATATATATATATATATAGAGAGAGAGAGAGAGAGAGAGAGACATATAAAGGGTAGGTAAACAGATCGATATATATATATGTATATATGTGTGTATATGTGTGTGCGTAGATAGATAGATAGATAGATTGATAGATAGATAGATAGATAGATAGATAGATAGATAGATAGATAGGTAGATAGATAGATAGATAGATAGATAGATAGATAGATAGATAGATAGATAGATAGATAGATAGATAGATAGATAGTTAGATAGATAGATACAAAATGAGCGGCAAGTGAATGCACAAATATTGGAAATATACGTGTAATGCACAAATGATGACGGAAAGAAACTAGGAGAGAGAGATAGGGGAAAAGAGAGAGGCTAAGAAGCACAGAGACATTGACAGAGACAGAGAAACAGAATGACAGAGGGAGAAATGAAGAGAGAAAGGGCGAGAGAGAGAGAGAGAAGAGAAAAACGTGTAAGAGATAGAGCTATGTAATGTGATGAGAAAGATAATATTAGAGTACAGCTGAAGAAATTATTCTTGAGAAACACAATCAGATTTAAAAGCCAACGAAAATGCCTTTTGACAGAAAATATCTGCTCACTGAGTACAATTTCGCACCGTCCCTACCATAACCGTCATTCTTCTTCACCAGCTCACTCATCTTCAGCATTTCTGAAAACCCAGCACCAGCATCGGCATCACCATCATCATCACTACCAGCAATCAATGCCACCATCTTGTCGATTCGCTTGAGTTCTTAATACTGTTAAATTCTACAGATGCTGACGAAAAATTTTCTAACGCAGCCCCATCAACATCCATCACACGATCCACCTTCTTAATATAAACACTACACTTCAAAACTAACTTTGCGTTCCACTCAAGTTTGAAATTCACTGGCAGGTATTCAAACTAACGGATTAATATTTGTGTCGCATTAACGTCTAGTTAGCGTAATTTTTTTGCCGACTTACCAATTGAACCTGAAAATATTCCAGAATATTTGTATTTACTGTATTTATTTTCTTTTACTTCTCGATGTTGACTTTTTACCACAAAATATTTTTGATTAAATTACTTTTATATATGTATGTGTGTGCGTGTGTGTGTATTATTATATTATATTATATTTCTGTTTCGTTCCTTTTTTTATTTCGTCGGTGGCTTGTTTGTGTTCCTTTGCTGTAGTATTAAGTTTTTCTCATCTCTACACGGCACAGTCTTTTAAAGGAAACCGTTTACAGACTGGTGTAAAAAGGCACTTATTACTAATGTATTTCCAAACAATTCTTTGGTGAACTTATACTGTGTCTCAGTTAGCACGTATATATCACAAATATGTGAGGTAGAATTATATGATTGTGCTATATGTAAAATGTATTACACATATTATGATGCACTTACATATAGTATATTACATTCAGTTAAAGTTTACATTAATACTGGGTAACCACAAGTCATTTTGCAAGTCAACAAATCTTAACACTAGATTTTAAGTACAACGATTTTAGCCATGTTCCCTTGTATGACACATCAAATTTTCAAAAATCTTGTCTATCTGACAATCTCCCAAAATTCTCTTTCTCTCTCTCTCCTCTCTCTATCTCTATTTCTCTCTTCCTGTCTATCTATCCGTTGTAACTATATATTTACCTATATTATACATACATACATATATATATATATATGTATATATATATATATATATATATATATATATATATATATATATATATATATATATATATATACATATATGAGAGAGGGAGAGAGAGGGAGAAATGGTTGCTTGTGTGTTGTTGGCACTGTTAGCGTATCTGTGTCTATGTTTTTATCAATAAAGATTTATATTCATATATGTGCCTATAATGTAGATATGTAATGTCATTACCTGTTTAAATATGCGTGCGGCACGTTTGGACTCGTAACTAAACATTCACCGAGTTTTATCAAGGAGAAACTTTCTCGCTGTAGACAGAATGGTGTTAGTAACCTAATATCAGTTCGCAGCGTCACCTATTAAGACTGGGATGCAAGCATTTCTGAATTGTTATCTACTCTTCCGTCACAGACACTAGGCACCCTGAGTAGTGTCGGGGATCGAAGAGGAGATAAATACTCTGAAATGCTTCATTATCACAGTGTAAGTAGATGACACTGCGAACTGATGTTGGTGTATCAACAGCCTTCTGTCTACAGCGAGAAATTTTCTCCATGACAAAACACTGTGAATGGTTTATTTACGAGTCCAAACACGCTTATTTGAACTGGTAATAACATTACATTTCTACAATTCGTGCCTAGCGCTCTCCCTCCGTTATTTGCTTACAGTTAGTCGCTGCATAATGCTATTTAGTCACGGTACAGTGACTAAATAGCATTTAGTCGAAGTAACATTAGAGCATACATGCACATAAAATGCGTGTGTCTGTACATGTATTTCTTATTTCTTTACTGCTCACATGGGGCTACACACAGTGGGGACAAACAAGGATAGACAAACGGATTAAGTCGATTATATCGAATCCAGTGCGTAACTGGTACTTATTTAATCGACCCTGAAATGATGAAAGGCAAAGTCGAACTCGGCGGAATTTGAACTCAGAACGTAGCGGCAGACGAAATACCTATTTCTTTACTACCCACAAGGGGCTAAACACAGAGAGGACAAACAACGACAGACAGACGGATTAAGTCGATTATATCCACCCCAGTGCATAACTGGTACTTATTTAATCGACCCCGAAAGGATGAAAGGCAAATTCGATCTCGGCAGAATTTGAACTCAGAACGTAGCGGCAGATGAAATACCGCTAAGTATTTTGCCAGGCGTGCTAACGATTCTGCCAGCTCGCTAATAAATTTGTAAATTTAGATTTCAATAACTGCATCTAAACATAGCAAATAAATATATTTCTGCATTATGCACTAGATCTGAAATATGTGGGTTCAGTGTTAATCGATTACAACTACTCGAATTCTTGGTTGGTTTTTGTTTTATCGACCACGAAATGATAAAACTCAAAGCCAACCTCGGCGGAATTTGAACTCAGCGTAAAGACGGACGAAATGCCGCAGAACATTTTATCCAGAGTACTACCGATTCCGCCAGCCTACTGCCTTTGAACGTAACAAATATATTAACATACCCACATAAACAAATAAATGAACATACACATCACTGGAAACTCCCCATAAGTAACTGAATATGTCCCTTGAGATAAAATTGCAGAATTATAATAATCAAATGGAAAAGAAAATTCCAAAATAAAGAATGACTGTAAATTTAATCGTCAACATACAACAGAAGCTTCTTACAAATAAAACATATGGTGTAGGAAGCAGTGGAAAATTACCTAAAATATTTTCAGTTAAAAACTTATATAAGCAGCATATGAAACTCTTAATCCCTTCCTATGCGCCATAACCTCATTGCAACACGAACGTGACAGACAGATATTCTCGGAAATTTTAAGGTTATTCGCCTGTATCTCTCTGAACAAAACCAACATGAAAATGATACAGAAAATTCCTAAACCTTAATCCTATCTCTGGATTTGGGGTTTAATAATCGAAACTTCGTTTACTGAAATTTGATAACATAATATGGATTGAGATTTTTAGATTGCTACCACCCACCCTTAGATTTTTATGCCAACAAATATCCCGAAGTTATAAGTTGCTATGTACTAGAATATATTGTAATATAAAGAATGGGGACATCAATCTTTTCTTGAAATATCAATGTGTCAACAGCAATAATACTGAAGCTTTCTGTGGAGAGGGAATAAATTTAAGTGGTAGTACAGAATAGCTTCTATGTAAAATAATACATAACAAGAGCAAACAGAAAATGATTTCAGGAATTTATGTAATTAGATGAAAAGATAAGACAGCCCGCCTAGTATACGACATAGGTAGGTTATCAAAGCGTTGCTGTTCACCTAGTTCTGCAAATACTGGTGATGGCAATTCAACACCTAAGAGAGTACTCTACTTTAAACCTCCGAGGTATTTAAAAAAACACATTTTAAAACCTCCCAGCAGTGCAATGGAAGCTAGCATTACTCATTTAGCTATGGGTAACCTCATTGTTTCAAATATTCACACGACTTGGTGTTTATAGAAATGGATATTCTGAATCTAGAAACATCTGCCTTTTCATTGTAGAAGAGCTCTCTTTGAATAGAATTAAACATTCGTATCGATGAGACAAGCGTACGACATGCCAAAATGTTTATTTCATATTTTACTAGCAAGGAATATCCGATAATTGAGCCGATACAAGCAGGTGAAACACAAATATCTTAAAGAGAAGAATCTTAGAGTAAAAATTGCACCATCAAATTAAAAGACATTTTCTCTGGACCAAAACTAAACATATGTGCTATTGTGGCCGTCACCTTACTGTGAATATCAGCTGCCTATATGTGATGCCAATATGCTATAAAATAAATGCAACTGGAATAAGTATTACACGGAAGTCTTACCAAAAGTTTACAAATTTTGCATGGAAAATAAATCTGCGTCTCCGTACTTGATATCATTGGAGCGATGGGATGTATAGCAACCTGCCTGGATCAAAGTGCAATTGAACTTGGTTTCTTTGAAAAAGAATATCGCTCCATAATTCATATGAGTGGGTGATGAAAAGTTCCTGGCTTTGGGTAAAAGAAAATAGAAGAGAAACAGTTAATTACGGTTTTATTCAAAATATTTCCCTCTCACATTCACACATTTATTGCTGCGGTCCTTCAGCTTTTCTGTAAAAGAGATTGGAATGTTGGATCTCCAACCAGGCCCTTCGTGATACCCTTAAAGAAAGGAACCTTTCAGCACACTCACGCATATCACACAGTATATCTTGGAAATAATAAAGCAAAAAGTAAATAAAATGTAAAGATTACGTGTTTGTAAAAAGTATGAAACAAATATAACACGCATTTTCTATATTTCATTTTAGAAACTCTTACCACCGAATGAGTAGTTCGTCCAAATAAGCAGTAAAATTCCAATCAAAAGGGAAAATACAGTTATAAACATCTACGATTTGTAATCATTGGGTGCGATGTATTGGAATTAAAAGAGAAGAATATGTCAATATATATCGTGCACGGTTCTTTGCTCTGTCTTTAAACGACAATTAATCTGAACATCAACCGAATTGTCCAATTCCCAATCTTCTTGCATTCTTTTCCCCAATAAATGCAACCAATTGCATTAAACATCTTTTTTTTTTTACGACAACCATGATGATATCCAATTTCACTTGACTACTCTGAATCGGTCACTTTATGCCTTAATTTTGTTGTTGCTAATGTAGTAGTAGTAGTAGGAGGAGGAGGAGGAGTAGCAACAGCAGCAATAGCTGTAGTAGTAGTAGTAGTAGTAGTAGTAGTAGTAGTAGTAGTAGTAGTAGCAGTAGCAGTAGCAGTAGCAGTTGTTCTCTTATTTCTTTATTAAGAAACATACAGCATCAATAGTAGCTTTCCAATATTAGTTTTATTGATAATTAGAGCGATAGGGATGATAATAATAGTTATACGATTAATATTAATATGAAGCGGAAGAGGGTGATGAAGAAGAGGAGAAGGAAGAAGAGTAGGATGATGACGACAACAACACTGAAAAATACGACGATGAAAACACAGACGACTACGACGACGATGCTGATATTCACAAGGTTTATGATTATGATGAAAATGTCTATGATGAGGATAATGATGATGATGATGGTGGTGATGATGATGATGACAACGAAGATGATTGTGATGATAGTATCAGCTATTTTTTCCGCACAATGACGATGATGTTGATGATGATAATGATGATGATGATAATGGTGGTCTTGGTGGTGGTGATGATGATGATATCATCATCATCATCAATATTTCTATGATCTCTTTTCTCACTCCGATACGCCAAATGCCAATTACTACTCAACGGAACTTGATGAATCTAACCTGACTAAAAGACCCTCATCTATTAATGTCATATCGTGACACTCTGTTGAGAAATACTGTACTTGTAGCTTCAAGTGGTCGGTAAAGTCCAACATTCATTGCTCTATCATATATAGTTTTGATCTGCGTACTGCTGGTGCAGTCGGGCGTGTGTATCTCTGTGAGCGGGTATTTAAATTATGAAGTTATGCACGTATATATTTAGAAATGAGTAGATTTACGTTACCCCTGTGTATGAATGTATGCGTTTCTGTATGTCTGCATGCATGTATGTGTGTATATATATAATATACAATATATATATATATGCTTTATTTAAAAGCAGCAGAAATTTAACAAAATCTGTTACTCAGAGTTTCACGTTCCCGTTCGTCGGACAGTTTTGTTAAAATAGAACCGAGATGACAATCTCGCTTTTATTTTAACAAAACTGTCCGACGAACGGGAACGTGAAACTCCGAGTAACAGCTTTTATTAAATTTCTGCTGCTTTTAAATAAAGCATATTACTCTACCTTTGGTATTTGAGTACTCTTTTTTTACCTTGTTTCCCATTTATGTGTTTACTCCGGTATATATATATATATATATATATATATATATAGAGAGAGAGAGAGAGAGATAAGAAAGTTTGTTTGGTAAAGCACGTGGGTGAATATATAAGAAAATGGTAAAGAGTGAAAAAACGACAGAAGGCTTAAATGTTAAAAAATATATATATTTGTGTCAAAATGTCTGGAGAATATTGGAAAAATTTTTTTCCCGATCCTTAAAATGACATAATTTTATAATTTTTAAAGAAAATTTTTAAAGAAATACCGGTTTCGCGTGTAGCTTTTCAAATTTCTTGTGACGTTATGTTTATATTGCATGGAGTTATCGTTGTGTTTATTTTCAGGAGATTTCTAAATAAGGGGAGGTAGTGAGTGATTTCTTCCGGTGTAAGGGAGATAATCGCTTAAAAATTTTTTTCCTTTCCCTTGTTAATTTCTCTGTGTCAGTATGTTCGGATGGTTGAGTCTGGGTTTGTACTTTTCAATGAAGAATGTTTCCTTGTTCAGTCTCATTTGTGTTGATGATCCGAAAGCACATTGGTAAAATGGGAAGATTAAAAATTGTGGCAGTAGTTGCTTTGCGCATTTCTCAATGTGCTCACTAAAAGGTATCATTCTATATTCTGGGAATGCAATCTGTTGTCGATGCAGTGTGCATCTACGCCTGAGTGATAGTCCCGTGGAACCCACGTAGTCTTGGTGGCAGCCCGAGCATTTAATGACATAAATTATGTTTTCAGAGGCACAAGTAAAGTTAGATTTGATCTTGAATTTCTGTCCCTCTTTAAAGAAGAATTCTGATCCTTCCAATAGGTTAGGACATGTTGCACAGTTCGATCTACCACATTTTTTTACTTTTGCATCCGTAATTTCAGAAGACAATTTTGCCTTTGTGAGAATCTGTTTAAATGATTTAGGCTGTTTGTAGCTTTTAATGATTTGGTGTATGTTTAGAATTTCCTTTAATTTTGGGTTTTTATGAAGTATTGGTAAATTCTGGGTGATGATGGTGAAGGCTTCTTTGTTTCTGGGGTTGTATGTAGATATGTAAGGTAGTATTTTCGGGGAAGGTGTGTTGTTGTGTTGAACTTTTCTTAAAATTTCTATGTTGATTTCTGTTGCACGTCTGATCCCATCCTCTATGAGTTGAGCTGGGTAATGTCTGTCAATTAGGGTGTTTTTGAGTTCTTGCAGTCTAAAGTTCCTGGTATTTTGTTCTGACACTATTGTGCATATCCTTCTTGCAAGGTTGAAGGGGATGTTTGTTTTAGTGTGTCTTGGGTGGCATGAATTAAAAAGAAGGTATTGTTTGGCGTCTGTGGCTTTGTAAAAAATGTCTGTTTCTATTTTAAGGTTAATTTTTTTAATTAGTATATCCAAGAACGGGAGCTCCTTTTGGTTGTATTCCATTGTGAACTGTATATTTGGGTTTATGCTGTTCAATAGGTTTTTAAATTTTAGGAGTTTATCTATGTTTTCATTCCAGAGAATGAAACAATCGTCTAGGAATCGTTTCCAATTCTCTTTTATGTATTGAGAGAGGGAGTTTCCAAAGATTGATAGAGATTCCTGGTGAATGATTATTTCCATGTATCCCATTGTTAAGTTCGCAATGACTGGTGCTGCCCTTGTACCCATAGCAATTCCGGATTTTTGACGGTAAAATGTATTGTCAAACATGAAGTGGTTATTGTGTAGGATGAATTCAATTGATTTAGTAATGAATTCCTTACTGATCCTTTTTGGTATTTCTTCCGGAAATTGGTCTAACCAGAACTGTATTGCCTCCAGTCCATAATTATGAGGTATACTGGTATACAAGTTGACTACATCAAATGAGACCAGGATTGTTTCTTCCTTGGTTTTTTTTGGAAGGTGGTTTAACATATCGAAGTCATCTCTGATATGGCTATCGATATGTTTAAGGAAGGGTTTCAGGAGGATGTTCATAAGTAGACTTAGTCTGTGTGTTTCACAGGTTGGGCCAGCTACAATGGGTCGTAGTTTTAAGTCCCCCGGATTAGGTGTGTGTATGTATGTCTTTGGTGATTTTTTAATGGTTTCATTTATAATTTGACTTTTATGAATTTTTGGCAGACCATAGAAAAGGCTAGGTTTGCATTTAAAGTTTGTTAGGAAGTCAATCTCTTTGGTTGTCAGTTCCTTTTCATGGGTTTTAATTAGTGAAGATAGAGTTTTCATTATTTTTTGTGGGGTGTAGTTGGTAATGTTTTCATAATGTAGGTCGTCATCAAGCAAGGAAATTACAAGATTTCTGTAGTATGATGTATCCATTATTACAACTGCATTTCCCTTGTCCGCTTCCTTAATGGTTATATCTTCATCATTTTGGAGTTCTATCAGTTCTTTCCATTGTGTAGTGTTAAAATTTGGGTTAGCTTTCTGTTTATGTATAGTATGGTAGGGGAAGTTCTCAATGTGGTTACAGAATTCGTCAAGATCTTTATTTCTTCCTATGTGTGGGTGGTGTTCACTTTTGTTCTTGACTAGTGATTCATCTTCAGTATTGAAACTGTTTGATGCTTCTGCTAGTCTTAATTTTCTGCAAAATGCTGTTATATTATCCTTGAGTTCATTTAGGTTTGCTCTGCGTGGAGTTGGTGTAAATTTGAGCCCTTTTGCGAGGATGTCAATTTTTATGTTAGAAAGAGGTTTGGTTGAAAGATTGATTATCTTCGGTTTTTCCTTACTACTAGGTTCCAGCCTGTGTCCTGGTGTCCCTGGTCCCTGGCTAAAAAATGTTGGGTGTAATTTTGTTTGTATGAGTTGTCTGTGAGGTTGTGTGGTATTTGGTCGGGGGAGTGGTGGTATTGTTGCCTCCGATCGTTGTGTGTGTGTGGGAATCTATGGTGTTATTGCTTGTGGTGTGTGTAAAATTTCTGTATGGAAATATTTTTGTTTCGAACTTCTTGTATGTGGGATGTTGCTTGACATAGTGTTTCTTTGCGTTTGTCTTGTGTTTAGTGGGGACCAGTAGTTTTGGTTCATGGGGTAGTAGCGATTTGTGTGTGGTGTATTTCTTATCCTAGTGTCGTATTGTGCTGTATGGTGGTTGGGTCTGGTATTAGGATGTTGTTGGTTTGTTCTGTTTTTGGTGTAATTTCTTTCATAGACGCGTCCTCTGTCAGCTAGTTCCCTGTTAGGTCTAGCGTGGTTTGTAAAGGTTGGTTGTGGGTGATTTCTGTTTTTAGTGTATGGAGGATAGTTGGGGGTTGTTCGTGGGTTGTTAGGTTTTTCTTTTTTATTTATTGTAATTTTCTTAAGGAAGGGATTATTTGTACCCAATTCATTTTTGAAGGTTTCACTATATTTTTGGAAGAAGTCCATGTTTTTCTCCCAGCGTAGGAGAGAATTTCTCTCTTCTCTCTCACAGGAATCCTTCCAATGATCCAATGTATTATCGAGGGGTTGTCCCTCGGTATGTTTTAGTATTAGATTGTGCATCTCCTCGTCTATGCTTTTAAGTTTTTCTTCATTTGTGGAGGCCCTGAGTCTTAGAAGCTCTATTTCTGATTTAAAATTGAATAGAGCTGACTTTTCTCTAATAGATCTCTGTCCGTCAGGCTCGTTAGGAATTAATTTTATCTGGAATTTGCATGGTAGGATAATTGGTGTTGCGTTTATCCATCCCTCGTAGATATCTGCTTTGTTGGAATTTTTTATCATGTTCCAGAAGGTGAGTTTTCTGTTGTGCAGGTTTGTATTCCAAACGTTTCCTATTTTTCTTTTTGCTGGGTTGGTTTGGGTGCGTATGGTGTCCTGCTGTGTTTCATTAGGTGCCTCTGTATTATTTTCGGATTTGTTGATGAAAATTGAGTTTAGTGTTGTATATAGCAGTTGTAGATCCTTACTCACCTGGTCAGTGTAGCGGGTTGCATCTTCATTGCTTTTACTTTCCCGGGCGAGTAAGTTTGATTCCTCGATTTTGTTGTTCAGGTTAAGAAGCTGTGAATTAATATTTTTCAGTTCTTTGAGTATGTCCTCATTTAAGGTTTTGTCCGAGGTGTTTGACTTCTGTGGCATTTTCGTTCTCACGTGTTTAATATATAGATAAGAAAGTTTGTTTGGTAAAGCACGTGGGTGAATATGGAAAGAACTGATAGAACTCCAAAATGATGAAGATATAACCATTAAGGAAGCGGACAAGGGAAATGCAGTTGTAATAATGGATACATCATACTACAGAAATCTTGTAATTTCCTTGCTTGATGACGACCTACATTATGAAAACATTACCAACTACACCCCACAAAAAATAATGAAAACTCTATCTTCACTAATTAAAACCCATGAAAAGGAACTGACAACCAAAGAGATTGACTTCCTAACAAACTTTAAATGCAAACATAGCCTTTTCTATGGTCTGCCAAAAATTCATAAAAGTCAAATTATAAATGAAACCATTGAAAAATCACCAAAGACATACATACACACACCTAATCCGGGGGACCTAAAACTACGACCCATTGTAGCTGGCCCAACCTGTGAAACACACAGACTAAGTCTACTTATGAACATCCTCCTGAAACCCTTCCTTAAACATATCGATAGCCATATCAGAGATGACTTAGATATGTTAAACCACCTTCCAAAAAAACCAAGGAAGAAACAATCCTGGTCTCATTTGATGTAGTCAACTTGTATACCAGTATACCTCATAATTATGGACTGGAGGCAATACAGTTCTGGTTAGACCAATTTCCGGAAGAAATACCAAAAAGGATCAGTAAGGAATTCATTACTAAATCAATTGAATTCATCCTACACAATAACCACTTCATGTTTGACAATACATTTTACCGTCAAAAATCCGGAATTGCTATGGGTACAAGGGCAGCACCAGTCATTGCGAACTTAACAATGGGATACATGGAAATAATCATTCACCAGGAATCTCTATCAATCTTTGGAAACTCCCTCTCTCAATACATAAAAGAGAATTGGAAACGATTCCTAGACGATTGTTTCATTCTCTGGAATGAAAACATAGATAAACTCCTAAAATTTAAAAACCTATTGAACAGCATAAACCCAAATATACAGTTCACAATGGAATACAACCAAAAGGAGCTCCCGTTCTTGGATATACTAATTTAAAAAAATAACCTTAAAATAGAAACAGACATTTTTTACAAAGCCACAGACGCCAAACAATACCTTCTTTTTAATTCATGCCACCCAAGACACACTAAAACAAACATCCCCTTCAACCTTGCAAGAAGGATATGCACAATAGTGACAGAACAAAATACCAGGAACTTTAGACTGCAAGAACTCAAAAACACCCTAATTGACAGACATTACCCAGCTCAACTCATAGAGGATGGGATCAGACGTGCAACAGAAATCAACATAGAAATTTTAAGAAAAGTTCAACACAACAACACACTTCCCCGAAAATACTACCTTACATATCTACATACAACCCCAGAAACAAAGAAGCCTTCACCATCATCACCCAGAATTTACCAATACTTCATAAAAACCCAAAATTAAAGGAAATTCTAAACATACACCAAATCATTAAAAGCTACAAACAGCCTAAATCACTTAAAAAGATTCTCACAAAGGCAAAATTGTCTTCTGAAATTACGGATGCAAAAGTAAAAAAATGTGGTAGATCGAACTGTGCAACATGTCCTAACCTATTGGAAGGATCAGAATTCTTCTTTAAAGAGGGACAGAAATTCAAGATCAAATCTAACTTTACTTGTGCCTCTGAAAACATAATTTATGTCATTAAATGCTCGGGCTGCCACCAAGACTACGTGGGTTCCACGGGACTATCACTCAGGCGTAGATGCACACTGCATCGACAACAGATTGCATTCCCAGAATATAGAATGATACCTTTTAGTGAGCACATTGAGAAATGCGCAAAGCAACTACTGCCACAATTTTTAATCTTCCCATTTTACCAATGTGCTTTCGGATCATCAACACAAATGAGACTGAACA
>NC_043003.1:41511708-41524208 GCF_006345805.1 Octopus sinensis | reverse complement strand
CTGCTGCTGCTGCTACTATTACAGCTGCATGCAAGCTAGAATTCTTCTGTCCCTAAGGAACTAGGACGTACAATCAAAAATGAAAATATTTGTCAAATTCTTGAGACGTTTCGTGAGTTTTGAAGAAATTATAGTGTGATTTGAGATTTAGCTCCTATTTCTAGATACTGTAGTTGTTTGAACATCCAGTGGACATCTAGCTTCTGATACAGCAACTGTTACTTATCTTTCAGTTAAGTTTGCTTTTGTTATTCCTGTCTCTCTAGCTTTTGGTCTCTCTCTTTCACCATGATCCTAATTGTTGTTTTGGGTCCCATTCTCGTCATTGCTACTGTTTCTAGTACATGTTCAAACTTTTGTTTCATTTACAATTGATTTGAAAATTTGCTCTTTCAAGTGTTTAACCTCTGCATCTCTGAACCTGCTGAAGCTTCACTGTAAATATTGCTATCGTAGATAACGGTGCTATTTCTGCTGCTGTCGTCTTTGCAAGCTATTGAAACTACTACAGGGGTTAATATCTAGGTCCGCACCCGGTGGGGGAAAATGGAAACGAAAATGTGTAACAGTTGTAAAGTACCGTATATTAAAGGAATATGAAGAAACAAATGCGCGCTGACAAACGGGGTGGGGCAGGGCTCGGAAAATTGGCACGATCAACCGTACAGAATCCGAGTACTAAACCTCAAGAGCCGGTCACAGGGGTGAAACAGAATTCCTCTAATACTTCTAATGCAATGTTTATTCAACAAATATTAAGAAAAGAAGTGGGCGCTGACAAACGGGGCGTGAGGAGAAGGCTCGGAAAATTCACACAAGACGATTTCTGTTTCACTCCTGTGACCGAGAGTTGAGGTTTAGTGCTCGGATTCTGTACGGGTGATCGTGTGAAATTTCCGAGCCCTCTCCCCACCCCCCGTTTGTCAGCGCGCATTTTTTTCTTAATATTTGTTGAATATACATTGCATTAAGAGTATTAGACGATTTCTCTCTCACTCCTGTGACCAGGTGTTGAGGTTTAGTACGGTTAATAGTGTGAATTTTCCGGGAACTCCACACACCCGTTTTTCAGCGCACATTTTTTTCCTCATATTCCTTTAATATACGGTGCCTTACAACTGTCACACAGTTTCGTTTCCATTTTCCCCACAGGGTGCGGATCTAGATATTAGTAGTTTCAATAACCCTACTACAGTACAGTGATTATTGTTGATGTTGTTGTGGTTATTACTGCTATTCTATGTTTTGTTTATATATTATATATATATATATATATATATAAACTGATATTGCAATTCTTACCGCAGCAATTGAATTTGTAGATTATCTTATTGCAGTTGTTAAATATATGGCAATTTTTCGTACCGGCAATAGTTCATACTGTAATTATAATTGTGTCTATTGCATTTCATTCCCTCATGAATTATGTTCTCTAAGATGCCTGTCATGACATTTGCTGCTCAAGCTAGTGGGGTTGCTGGAGATTTCGTTGTCGTTTTGCTGCAGCAGGTGGTTATGCAGATGCCATTGCCTGATATGTCTGGATACATTTTAGTTTTTAATTGTCATAGGTATTGGTTTGCTGTTATTTGGTATTGGTATTGGTTGGTATAGCATATTCGGTATTGCTAAATTTGTTACAGGCTTTGTTTTGTAGTTATAATAAACAGCATAATTTTCCGCCATTATCAATCCGGGTTATTTGTTTTTAGATTTTATGCTTACGGTTTTGTTCGCCTCCATACTACAACATAGAGCGCCGATGAAATCCGTTACATAAGAGATGATATACCCGCCGAGATTTCTAGCTACCTTTATAGCATTATATCTTGAATATGTTATAATATAATGGGATATATGCTGCTTTTATCGTTGCTTTCTTTACTTCTTGTACGTTATTTATGCGTTCAGTAATCCATACTTCAATACATTTCTATATATGTTTGCAAACATAATTTCTTGCTTCCTCTGTCTGCTTTTCATTTTAACTTTCCCATACGCTTAAACTTTTCCGCGTTTCTGTCTATGTTTCTCTGTCTGTCTGTCAGTCTATCTCTTTCTCTCTCTCTCTCTCCCATTTGCTCACATACAACGCCTCCTAATCGACTCCCACTACATCCCCTGCTCTCCTCTCCTTCGCTTCTCCCTCGTGCTCTCCCTCTCCATCCCCTCGTTCTCTCATTCTCTCTCCAACTACCTATCTATCTATGCATATAATATTACTCATTCGGTCTATTTATGCATTTCCCATTTACACACGTGTTTTTGTATGTTTAAAAGTGTGTGGTTGAGTTTGTGTATATACATACATATATATATATACACACACACAAACATACACAGAGAGTGACAGTGTATGCATATATATATGTATATATATATATATATATTATATATATATATATATATATATATATATATATATGTATATATATAATATATATATATATATATATATATACATATATATTTACATATATATATGCATGTGTGTATGTATGTATGTATACATTCACAGGCATTACTACATTGCATGTTTCTCTCTAACTGTCTATCTCTCTATCTATATTCCCTTTTCCTCACTCTCTGTCGTGCTCCCTCTCTCTCTCTCTCTCTCTCTATATATATATATATATATATATATATATATATAGATGGTGTATATATATATATATATATATATATATATATATATGTATACATGCATTATCCATTCATCGCAGTTAGGTCATTTTATTTTTAAATATTCACTTTGTTCACATCCCACTTGATCACCTCCCTGCTTCTCTTCCTTTCTTTCTCTATCTCATTCTCTCTATCACTATCTTACACGCACACACACACACACACAGACATACACAAACAGGAACACGTTATCGCGCGTGCGCATCTATTTACGAACTATTCATCTTGCCTCTCTCCATTTCCTTATCGCCATTTTAACTCTGTATATTTCTAATTCACTTCCATAGGAATTCCTCTCCTCTCGCTTTCAGTCTTCCTCCACATCTTTGTCCCTCTTCCTCTTTCTCATCGCTTCATTGTTATGTCTCATTTACACTCCTTCTCCCTTTAAATCTCAGCATGTCCATCCAATGCAATCTTCCATCGTCACCGCCCACATACATACCCATGCATCCACTCTCCCTCTGAACTTATTCAAAACTTTCACACGCCTACATTTTAGCCATCACTGTATCTCTACCTTTCATCTTTCTCTTTACCATTTTCCAATTCTCCCTCTTTTTTTTTCTAGTTTCATGTATACTCATATATAAATACACACACACACAACCACACATACATACACTCATGCATACACACATATACTAAAACGTGTATACACACACACACACACATAATATATATATATATATATATATATTATTATATATATATATATATATATATATATATACATATATATATAATACATGCATACATATATACATGAATATGTGTGTGTGTGTATTGAGGAATGGAAGGAGGTATGGAGAGAGAGAGGTGTATATATATATTTATGTATATACATATATATGCATGCTTGCATGGGTGTGTATGCATCAATGAGTGTAGGTCTGAGTGAATACTGCTGCATATATATATATATATAATATATATATATATATATATATATATATTATATATACCATATATACAACATACATACCCAAATACACACACTTGCACATACACATAGACATACCTATTTATATGTATATGTATATGTATATGTATGTGTGTGTACATGTGTGTGTGCACTCACTTGTTTCTGTGTGTGTATCTAAACTCATAATTGTATGCATAATATGATTGTTTTGTTTATGTCTATATATGCATAAGTGTGTGTGCGTGTGTCTGTGTGTGTGTATGCGCGTACAAATATGTGCGTAACTTGTGCACAGTCTCCACCCTCTCATGGAATATAGTGTTTTAATTTCGGGTTGTAACAAACCCACTGTTATCCTACATTTGGTATGTCTCCATTTCTTTTACTCCCTACTTGTCTCCTCTTTTATTTCCTGTTTCCTCTCTCTCTCTCTCTCTCTCTTGCATTATCTCCCTTTGCGGAACCAGGCATTTTTATATACTACCTTTCATCTCTCTTTTTCTCCTCATCTCTTAATTTCTATACATATCTCTCTCCGCATGTATCACATTGTATCTCTACCTTTCTCTCTCGATTTTTTGTATCTCTTTCCTGTATACCAATTCCCGCCCTCTCTCTTCCTCTTATTCTCATCTCTAACTTTGCCTCCTTTCTCTCCTTTCTCTCTCGCTCAGTCTGTCTATTTCTCTGTCTCTCCCTCTGAATATCTTTTCCTCTCTACCTCTTTATCTCCTCCGTCACTATTTAAGTTATCACCTACACCCATATCCAAACTGATCATACAGTTTGCGAATGTGATCCCTCGCATGGCTGCATTCCAATTTCCGGTTGTTCCTTAAATAAAATCGGCAACATAAAAGCTTTCTATCTCTCAATTTCCCCATCTCCTCCATTTTCAATTCCTCTCCTCACTCATATTTGTGCATGTGTATATCTCTGAGTATGCACACCTCTTTATCCATTAAGCTATATGCATATACGTGCGTGTATCTCCAGTATATATATGTGTGTGTGTGCGTGTGTGTGTGTAAATATATTTATATATGTAGATATATACGTATAAGTATATATATATGTGTGTGTGTGTGCGTGTGTGTATGAGTGTGTGCGTCTATTTATCCGTTTATATATATTTACACACACATGTATACATGTATGTATATATACATAGCTTTCTGTATATATATATACATATATATTATATATATATATATATAATATATCCATGAAGAGATTATATGTGTGGGTGTGTTTGTGTGCGTGTATCTGATATATGATATATGTGTGCATAATTTATTTTTTGTGTATGCTAGTATATACAAATATATAAGCATGTGAAATTATACAAACATATATATTTGTGTTTTTGTGTACGTATATCTTGGCACGTATGTGTGCCTCTTTTTGTACTTTTACACTATAGATAGATAGATAGATAGATAGATAGATAGATAGATAGATAGATAGATAGATAGATAGATAGATAGATAGAGAGAGAGAGTGTGAAAGAGAAACTAAGGGAAAGAAAGAGAGGGGGAGAGATAATGAGATTGCTGTAAGTCTTGCATGGATGTGACAACGAATATGTGAAGGACTGGCAAAGTTGCGCAAGCAACAGACCCTAAGTTTTTGTTCTTTTCTTTATAGATAATCAATTGTGCCGCCAACGGTATGATACACATTGCTATATCATTTTAATAATATTTAGTGTTCTAACTTTTAACCTACTTCAGATGAAACAACTTCGATTTGGGGTTGAAACTAAGTTACATTACAGAGTTCCCAGCGATCAAACATCAGGATTTAAGTCGCACATCGACATAAAACAAAGAAATCTTTCTGGTGGTTACGAGCGGGAACGGTATTGATTCGAAGGAAAGGAGAACATTGCGATTGGACCACTTTAATGGATTATGTTCGAGGGAGAGCGATGTAATAGAGATACGTAGGACCACTCTCATAGATTATGAAAAACAACAGACTTTACCTAATAGCATGAATTGTTAGAACTATCGGCCAAATCTCACTCAAATTACATAGTATAGTATTGATGTAGAAATGAAGGGCATACTAAATCTTATTGTCCTATTTTAACTCTTTTTCTGGGTAAAATACTGGATGAAAATCTGGATGAAAATCTGAGCAGTCCGCTCATCTATGATACTAAAACCAAGTACTCCGCAAACAGATTTCAGAAATGGTCTTTCAGTGATAAAGTAGTTAATTAAATTGCGTTTAAAAAGTACATTAGATATATGTTAGGTAGCAAGGAGTTTCATGTAGAGTGTATTATAAAACATGTTCACGGCAAACAGATTTCAGAAATGGTCTTTAGTAATGAACTAATTAATTTAATTACGTTAAAAAAAATCTACATTAAATATATGATAGGTAGCGAGGGGCTGTGTAGTCACTCCATTTTCTTTTTTTTTTTTTTTTTTTACAAGTGGCAGTTAACAACCGTTCATATAACGCATTAGTATTTTCAGAAGAAGGGATGCATTTAAAATGAAGTCAATTTGACCTACACTTCTTAATGAAGGACAACAACAAAAAATTGAAGATATATTAAAGCAGCATTAAATTTATTTTTCTCGAAGAAAATGATAATGAGCTATCAGAGATTAATCAAATAGTCCCACACAATAGTGCATTCCAGCCTTCTTTACTATGCAACGAAACTTAAATTTCTTACATTATAGCTACCCACACTGGGATGCTGGAAGAAATTAAAGCTGACTGCGCCGAATTTGACAAACAAATTTATAGCAAATATTATGATTACCGTATTAAAACCTCATTTTATTTTTGGCTTTGTAATAAGTTTCAGCTTACACTGAACAAATCTATTGTTAAAGGTATCGACCAATGAACCATCAGTAATATATATGTGTGTGTGCGCGAGCACGTGTGTGTGTATGCATAACGGTTGATTTAATGGCTATTTCTAGTAATTAAATCAACCGTGTTAAGAGGACTGTAGTTCTTCATACACAGACACATACTGACACAGATATGCACAAGCACACACCGATACACACCTAAACACATTTCTTACACAGGTGTAAGAACCATCTACATCTCATTGTTTAATTCCACCCGCTCAAGACTCCGTTGCACTTTAATTCGGTTGCACTTTACAAGAAATTGTTTGTTTTCTCGCTCTCCAATTCTCTCATCACCTTCTCTCTCTTCTTCTCTCTCTCTCTCACTGTCCAACTTTCTACCTCTATCTCTCTAAATATGTGTGTATATATTCTTTTATTCATTTGCTTGTTTCAGTCATTAGATTGTGGCCATGATGGAGCACAACCTTTTGTCGATCAAATAGACCCAAGGACTTATTTTTTGTCAGCCTAGTACTTACTCATCGGTCTCGTTTTGCCAAACCACTAAGTATGTGGAAATGCTGTGTGGTGTAGGTGCTGGGAAGAGGTCAGTGCTAGTGTGTGATGAGTGGTGTGGGGATGGTATCAAAGAAAGAGACAAGGCGAGGTTGGTGTCAGATGAAGAGAAGAGGTGAGTTGATCCCATGTGGCGCAAAGGAGCGATGAGAGCAGATTAAATTTGTTCACGGCGAAGGCGGGAGATATATTCGTATATATATATATATATATATATATATACATGTATATATATGTATATATATAGAGAGAGAGGGGGGAAACAACTAGACAGGCTGACAGGCAGGTAAGTAGACAGTTAGAGAGATAGATAGATAGATAGATAGATAGATAGATAGATAGATAGATCGACATTACTGAATCTCACTCGTTCAACAACGACGATTCGATTGACCAATTAACTGGTACAGAATGGCTCATGTATTATTGTGCTTAGTACTTGAGCGTTAACCAAAAATTTAGATCCAGAACTGAAGTAGAATCAGAACAAGAACTGCGCGAAGCAGTTATGCGTTTTGAATTTCGGGTACAGTTCACACTAAAGAATTGTGGTGTATCTATAAATGTGTATATTTTCCAGGATGTCAAGTATCAAGATCTCTCTCTCTCTCTCTCTCTCTCTCGCTCTCTCTTTCACCCTTCTCTCCCTTTCTCTGCCTCTATATTTGTCGCTCTCCTTTCCTCTGTATGTACGTATCACTCTTTCAACAAACACACACACTCTCACAAACTCACGCACACATAAAACACACACCAACACACCCACACACACATAACGACTTGTGACCGCTAAATGGAGCCTATATGACCGAGATCACTGTTTATGAAGCCACGTAGAACCTACGACCGCTAGAGACGCAGTTTCGTCAAAGAAATATGTAAGTCTCACAGACGGAAATTTTAAAGGTAGGTTCAATAATCACACCTTAAGCTTCAGATACTGAGATAAAAGGAAAATGACCAAATTATCCAGTTATATATAGGTATTAAAAGAACAATTTATCAGCTATAAGATTCACTGGAAGATCTTGGCCAAGTGTAAACTTTATACCAACGGCAGTGGGAGGTGCGTTATTTGTGATATGGAAATATGGCTCATCTGGAAAAGTTCCTTAGACACCGCTACATGTCTAAATTCAAAAACTGACCGTTTTGGATCATGTCCGGATATGACAAAATACTTGTTACGGTTTTAGTCACACCCACCAAGATCACGGATAGAGCTTGCTTTTTTATTATGCCCCTGCACCAGTACAAGGCTGACTAGCATTCACTTGTTCTAACTCATTTGAGGTAAGACATTATTATTGCTCACTGATATTTTTTCCTATCTTGCCTGTAATAGATTTGTGACTATTCGGTGGTACAGAAGTATTTTTTGACTTCTATCATTAGCGATATAGTTACTCATGTAGTACCCTTGTGTATATATGTACATATCTAATATTGTATGTATATAGTCTATAAATTTGCCTGTACGGCTGATAATTCGCTTACCACTTGTGATAGTATTTTAATAATAATATCCCTATATATATATATAAACGGCAGTTTGTCTGTCTGTGTGTCTGTGTGTCTGTCAGGTTGTACCCTCACCCTAACCATGGCTTTCAACCGATTCTGATGAAACTTGACACACACATAGCCCAATGTCATAATTCAAAACTAACGCAGCGAAAATTTTGAAAAGTTCCCCCAGTTCTGAAAAAAAATCGATAAATTCGACATGGGTCGAGAATCTAATCTTTTTATATGCAACACATTTTCTACAGACAGTCTAGGGGACGCAACTCAACCTTTTTAACTCTCGGAACACGTGGGGTAAGTATCCCAAAATGTATAAAAATGTACAAAAACGGCAAAAAAGCGGGCAGCAATGTGAGTGACAACAACGAAAAAGTCAAAAGTGACCAAACTGAACAAACGAAAGGAAAAGGTTTTTTTGGTGCACACGACAAAAGCGGTTTATAATAAACCAAGAGTTTGCAAGTAGCGTCCGAGGACCCTTAGGGTACGTCAAAAATTTAAGGTAAAATGTTTGGTGTGGTAGTTATAAAGAAAGTGTAAACAAAAAAAGGATTCGAATAACTTGCGGCTGCAGCAGCTATTGGCAGAAGTGTTGGGGGTAAAGTCTCAAATGTAATTTCTTCCTGGTAGGAATTGGTTGGGTTGAATTATCGATAGCTGTTTGATAGTTATTTGGGAGTGAAGAGAAGACATTGCAACCTACACGTGCGCCTTCGTTCCCTAGAGGAAAAGGACTAGATTGGGATTAGTCGTTGCCCACTAGGGGCTCTTACATCCCCGGCAGCGCCGGGCTATGCTGCTAGTATAATATATATATAATATATATATATATATATATATATATATATATACATATAAGTTTATGCTTGTGTATGTGTATATATGTATCAATGTCTATATAAATGTAGGTATATACTTGTAAGGATGAAGTTGCATATGTATGTATGTGTGTATATATTTATGCATATATATGCATATGCGTGTATATGTATGTGTGTGAATGTACGTTTACGTATATTCATATACGTACGATTGTGCATATATATGTACGTTAATGTTTGTGTATGTGTATATTTATTATATAAATGTAGGCATATATCTATGTGAGATGAATTTGCGTATACATATATGCGTATATGTGTGCGTATATTCATACATATATATGTATATGCATATGCGTGCATATGTGTATGTACATATATGTATATTCATATATGCAGTGAGTGCGAATGTAAGTGTGCATATATGGATATTGTTTACGTTTTTATATATTCATTTGTCAAGTTCTAATTGTGAATGTGGTTGCGTGTATTTTTTATATTAAAAAAAAAATTATGTAGCTTTTATATCTTTTATATTTTATATCTTTTATAATTTTTTCATGCCTATTAGAGTAACATTTTATTCAACGGGTTTTTTTTCATATCGTCTCAATGGCTGAGGAAAATGCCCAGAAGCTCCGGTATTTGAAACTCTGAGTCCTATTATGACAAATTACTGATTGTCCTGTAGTATATATATATATATATATATATATATATATATACATATATATTTATATTTATATATATATAGATATGTATTCATGTATGTGTTATTAGAAATACGCGTGTGTATGACTAAGAGCTTATATTTTTGTGTATCTACTTCTATTTTTATCGCCTTCTAATTTTGATTTGATTCTAAGTCAATGTACTTATGTAATCATTAGAGATGAAGCCGTTGTATGAGACAGGAAAAAAAAAACAATAATAAAATGCTCTATTATTTTTTTTACTCTGAGTAGTATCTGACTGACTAGAATTAGGCAATTTATAATTCCAGCGATCATTACTTTATGTGTAATTTAGAAATCGTGAATCCAACGACACTTTGCCGTCTTTGTTTTCCCATGTTTAAGACGTTCTGTGTGATTTTACACATATTTAGGTACTATTTCAAACAGATCAATTAACACTTAAATGCAACCCAGTTAGAATAAGGTGTCGTAGAAAAGTGTTGGTTGGAGGTGAGTGAGGAAAATGTATTGAACAAGCAATTCAGAACAGGAACTGTAGTTCTAACAGTAAATTATAGGGAAAAGTGATAGCGTAAGAAAGAAAGAGAAGAGTCCTACAGAATTTTGCGTGTAGGAAAGACTGTATGTCTGTAGTAGCAACAGAAGCAAGATCATCATTCCATTTGTGCAATCAATATAACCATTGAACATTTTCTTAAGCTTTGTAAAGGTTAAACAATGATGGGGATTGCAGACTTTCCTGACTATAAATAAAAAAGTTAAATATTTTTAGTAATACTGTTTTGCCAATGTTATATATGTGAGTCACCATATGAGATCCCGTATTTGTACGTAATTTAATGAAAGTTTTAGTAGAGTGTCGTTCGTCAGTGGGGAAAAGGATTTTCAAGCTAGTTTCTTCAATCTGTGTAATGACTTTGTGCATGTTCTATAGAAAGCAAATATCCTAAAACTGGTTCTCATGGTCCGTTGTGTCTGATTGCTGATGTGTACAATATAATCTTCCAAGTTAAACGATAAACTTGTCACAATCAGGGTACTAACCACTGGGTAGTTGGTTTCTTTGGCCACGAAGGATTTCCATTATAATCACGCTGTAAAATGCAAACGTGCCTGATTCACAGATACAGATACTTCCTGTAATGCTTAATCCCTATTGATGCGCTGTAATCTTGGTTGCATTGTATTGAAAACATAATTCTCTCCGAAAAAAAAAGTGTACATCCATATAATATAATATATATATATATATATATATATATCTATATATATATATATATATAAATATATGTGCATGCATATGTGTGTGTATATGTATATATATACACATACGTATATATATGTATACATATATACATACATATATATATACATACATATGTATGTCTATACACACACGTGTACATATAATATATATATAATATATATATATATATATATATATATATATATACATATAAGTTTATGCTTGTGTATGTGTATATATGTATCAATGTCTATATAAATGTAGGTATATACTTGTAAGGATGAAGTTGCATATGTATGTATGTGTGTATATATTTATGCATATATATGCATATGCGTGTATATGTATGTGTGTGAATGTACGTTTACGTATATTCATATACGTACGATTGTGCATATATATGTACGTTAATGTTTGTGTATGTGTATATTTATTTATATAAATGTAGGCATATATCTATGTGAGATGAATTTGCGTATACATATATGCGTATATGTGTGCGTATATTCATACATATATATGTATATGCATATGCGTGCATATGTGTATGTACATATATGTATATTCATATATGCAGTGAGTGCGAATGTAAGTGTGCATATATGGATATTGTTTACGTTTTTATATATTCATTTGTCAAGTTCTAATTGTGAATGTGGTTGCGTGTATTTTTTATATTAAAAAAAAAATTATGTAGCTTTTATATCTTTTATATTTTATATCTTTTATAATTTTTTCATGCCTATTAGAGTAACATTTTATTCAACGGGTTTTTTTTCATATCGTCTCAATGGCTGAGGAAAATGCCCAGAAGCTCCGGTATTTGAAACTCTGAGTCCTATTATGACAAATTACTGATTGTCCTGTAGTATATATATATAATATATATATATATATATATATTATATATATATATATTATATATATATAGATATGTATTCATGTATGTGTTATTAGAAATACGCGTGTGTATGACTAAGAGCTTATATTTTTGTGTATCTACTTCTATTTTTATCGCCTTCTAATTTTGATTTGATTCTAAGTCAATGTACTTATGTAATCATTAGAGATGAAGCCGTTGTATGAGACAGGAAAAAAAAACAATAATAAAATGCTCTATTATTCTGTTTATTCTGAGTAGTATCTGACTGACTAGAATTAGGCAATTTATAATTCCAGCGATCATTACTTTAT
>NC_043003.1:41474208-41506708 GCF_006345805.1 Octopus sinensis | reverse complement strand
GTATAGAAAAAAAGCAACTCTAAGTGAAAATAATAGAAAAATATAGATAAATGAAACCAGGCATGAAACAAAGATGGCCCATACAATTTCCTCTCTTCTTTTTTACCCTGTATTTATATCCTATTCATTTAAACGCTTCGTTTACATTAATTGTATAGAAATACATTCTGATTGCCATTACAGGGTTGTTATCTTTTTTGCATTCTTATTTTCAGACCTCCTGCAGGCGGTACGTTTATATTTTTTTCGATCTCTTCGTTTAAAACTGCCTGGTCACCCGTAGGTTACTGCAGGCCAAGAATTTTCGGTAAATTTAACAGATGAGACAAAAAAGAGAATAAAAAAAACTGAAAGGAAAGTATATAAAAAATATACAATGAAAGAACAATAAATAGAGAGGTAAACTGCCAAAATTATACAGCACTTTGAAGATGTATATGTATTATATACATATATATATATATAGATAGATAGATAGATAGATATAGATATATTATATATATAGATATATTATATATACTATATATATTATATATACTATATATTATATATATTATATATATATATATATATAGATAAATTATATATATATATATATATATATATTATTATATATATAGATATATTATATATATTATATATATATAATATATTATATATATATATATATATATATATTTAATATAATACATATACGCATGTATGTATATATATATATATATATATATATATACTAATGTTGGTATAATATTATTTACAATAGGATTTTTAAGCAAACACATAGGTACAAACATACGCGTGCAAAAACAAAGAGATAGGCATATGCTCATACACAGGCACGCGTGTACACACACACACTAATTTCTGCGCACGCGCTTAAATGTTGATTTATCTACGTATAAATATAGGTAATCTGATACTTTTGCTTATATAGTGGTCTGCGTATTTTATCTATAAATGTACGTATTATGACTGCCATTTAATCAATGTATTATGTATATATATATGTGTGTGTGTGTGTGCGCGTGAGTGTGTATATGTATATACATATATATATATATGTATACATTAACACACATGTCTATGTGTATTATGTAGATAGATAGATAGATAGATAGATAGATAGATAGATAGATAGATAGATAGATAGATAGATAGATAGATAGATAGATAGATAGATAGATAGATAGATAGATAGATACTGCATGGTAATATAGATTCATTAGCTACAATATATTTAGTTCTTATCAACAATCACGCGCCTACACACATAAAATAATTTGGAAACAAATGAAAAATCAAATCAAATGGGGGAGAAAGGGAAAGATGAATGATACACACACACACATACATATATTCACGCACACATATACTTTTGCACGTATATGTAAATATTTATACACGCACACATATAAAGAAAGACAAATAAAAGTAATTTGAAGCGAAAAATAAAGAAATGTAATGTCGAAGAAATACACTTAAATATGGAGGAAACTAGAATATCACAAAGAAAATTTACTAAGTTTGGCATCTTTCTATATTCCCCTTATTATAGGCATAAAGTCAATTATATATCTAGAAGTTTACATTTCGCTAGTTGATTTTAGTTTCCATTGATACCTTCATATATACATGTGCACGAATATAGTTGTGCACCTCGTTTTGAGGAACTATGAGGTAGTAAGAATTTGATAGAAAATTTCAGTTTTTTTTATTTTTGGTTTGTTTTTTACTTATTTGAAATTTCCATAATGATAGTGATATAAAGTTTCAGGAAATTAGTTCAAATTTTGCAGGATTTTGATAAATTTATTGGTTCTACTGACATCAATGCGAAAATCTGTTGTCAATTCCACTTTGATCAACCATGCATTTTATCTGTCCGGGTCGCTAAAAATGTACCAGCCAAGTATTGGTTAATTGACTAACAATTATCTAATTTATGTAATAGAAGAGATATTGAACCGGTGTGTGTGATATCATTATTGGCCTGATGACCCCACTGTCAACACACAGTTTGAATGAAGACAGTCTTTCAATAAGTCATGACCTATATCGATATATTGCTTTTTCAGAAAATTATATATCAGACGAATTTAATAGGAAAAAGTATTAAAATTTAATTTGTCATTCTCTGTGAAGGTGTCATAAATAATATATTCATATCGCTCAAATAAAAGCATTATTTTTTTAATACTTTATATTCTATAAACTTTATCTACATACATTGTAAAATATTTACATTTACTTGGATGACTTTCTACTAAACTCTTTCAGCGTCAATATTCTGTTTCCACCAGTATCATGTGTCTTTCTGAATAATTGCAATAAGGTGTGGCTGTTGCTTCTAAATGTTCGAATAAACATACAATAACTATCACATTTGTGAATATTTATATATTTATTCTTACGTTCGTTTATCCATCTGCTTCATTCAACCAACTATTTGCATCTAAGCAGGAATATCACCTTCAAATATTTAGTCCATAAAAACGGTGCAAGAAATTATTTCAAGTGTAGAATATTTTCTATGAAGTAAACAATACGACTCTCGTTATCAAGCGATGAGAGTCAAATGCAACTAGCTAAGTAATCTCACGAATATCTATCTATCTATCTATCTATCTATCTATCTATCTATCTATATATATATCTATCTGTCTGTCTATATATCTATCTATCTCTATATATATTCTTTTATCCTGTTACTTTTATTAATCATTACTTTTAAGCAGAGCATGGTCAGTAGGTTAAATAAACCCCAATACTTGGCTGGTACATTTGTGCCTACCCAGACAGACTAAATGTCAGGTTGATCAAAGTGGAATTGGCGACAAATTTTCGATTTGATAGCACACAATGTGTATCACTGGATATTAACCAATCGCAAATTCTCTACTAAAAGCTTAGCAATCAATTTATCAAATTCCGGCAAAATTCGAACTCATTTCCTGATACTTTATATCATTACCACTATGGAATTCTTAAAAAAGTAAAAAAGCAAAACTAAAAAGGACTAAAATTATGTATCAAATGCGCATTGTCCCCCAAAACGAGCCACATCAGTGTATGCGTGCACATGTATATATGAAGATATTTATGAAAAATAAAGACAACTATTGAGATTTTTACTTCCAAAGATATAATTGTCTCTATGTATCTATCGGTCGCTTTTGCCGAAATGCTATGTTACATATACTAACATTGGTTGTCAAGCAATGGTAGGGGTACAAACACAGACGTACACACATACACACGTGCACACAAATCGACCCCAGAACGGATTCTTTGTAAGCTTAGTACTTATTCTACCGGTTCTTTTTGCCAAACCGGTATGTTAGGGGGACGTAAAAAGCATCAGTTGTCAAGCGATGATGGGGGAGACAAACACAGACACACAAACATATATTTCTATATATATACGACGGGCGTCTTTCAGTTTCCGTCTACCAAATCCACTCACAAAGCTTTGGTCGGTCCCTAGGCTATAGAAGAAGACGGTTGCCTAAAGTGTCACGCAGTGTGACTGAACCGGGAGCCATGAGGTAGGAAAGCAAGCTACTTACTGCAAACCCACTTCTGCGCCTAGGTTTCTTTCAGTTTCTGTCTACCAAATCCACTAAATGGCTTTGATCGGCCCGAGGCTACAGTAGAAGTCACGTGTCCAAGGTGCCACGCAGGGGGACTGAACCCGAAACCATGTGACTGGGAAGTAAGCTTCTTACCAATCAATAAAATTCCAACTTTGTCAGCTTTTCACGTTTTATAATTTGCCATTTTTACAATTTTATAATATTGAAATAAACTAATACTTTCATACATTACAAAATCATTAGGTTTATGTAATGACAATCATGCTCCACAACTGACAATTGTGGTGAAATGGTTGGAATTACCCTCCAGCGTGATCCAGTAAGCTGATTCTTACGAACTGTATTTTGATCAATTAACATGTGGCTTAGATGTCACGGTTTGGTGACCGCGGCAACTGAGTTCTAAGTGTATTTCCGTCAAACAGTATGTGGCTTAGACGTTACGATTTGGTGGGCACGTCAAGGTTTCTTTACTTTGACTGTACCTAAAAAAATTGTTTGGCTATATCTTGGAGAGTTGAAAACAACGCTCCTGTTTGCATTGAATTCTACTGTTACTCAACGAATTTTTATCGCAATTGAATCAATGTTCAGTTGGTCAACATTCTCCCACCACTTATATTATTGTTGTTCTTAGCGTTGGCAGTGCCAGAATGATAGTAATAGTATTTATTATCATTATCATCATCATTGTAATTATCCCTGTTACTATAACTGAACGGGTTTAAATTTATCAATAAAATTCTTTCCCCTGACTTTTCTCTCAATTTCACTCAATTCCACGTAAGTTTTGTAGTTTGTAGGATGGGAATATTATAAACATTTTTTGACCACATGGTGCCATATATATATATATATATATATATGGCACCATGTGGTCAGAAAATGTTTATAACATATATATATATATATATATATATATATGCATATACATATATACATAATGCTATGTATAGATCTATACATTATGGTGGAACTCAAAGTAGATAAAGTGATATACAATAGCGTATCTTTTATTGCTTTAAAAATCTTTGGGGATGAATAATAGTTTAAGACATTATACATTTCAAGTAAATTAGGGTAATCTAAATTCAAACCTGGTTGTAATGCCCAAATTTACATAGCGCTATTGTCATTGGCCTACATTCTCTACAATAATAATAAGTTACTCCTTACAGAAAACCCAATGAAGATGCCTCTTCGTAGCCACTCTATGTGGTAGAAGTTACAACCAAAATTTCGTTGAATCAAACGCATTCACATTAACTGAGACAAAAACAAAGGAGCTGACTGTAGGCAGGAACTTACTAACAAACAATTGTTTCGAGGAAGCGACATAACGACCGTGTGATTGATGGCCTTCTCAAAATAGAAACTATAGGCTATAACTTTTCGAAATCGCCCTACAACAGAAGGAAGACGTAATAGATTGTATAGATTTGGAATCACTATGTCTAAAAAAAACCGAAATGCGATTAAATGGCTTTGAACTTTACGCTTGGTAGTTTGGAGCTGACCGGGAGCTAATAAATCATAAACAACTTCATCCAGAGGAAGAAACAAAAGAGAAATCTCAGAAAGGTCGGTACTTTGAAGAAATCAAAAGCCCTATAAAACAAAACTAACATATTCATTACGTGAAAACTCCTTTAGCAAGAAAACACATTTAAATGGTGTCGTACCTTTAATCTAAAACGCACACATTCCACGAACATACATATGTAGAAAAGAACAAGTACATTCTCACACATATATAAGTGAGAGCGAGACCGACAAAATAAGTACCAAGCTTTAAAAAAATCAAAGTACACGGGGGGTTTTATTCGACTAAAATTTCTTTTACATGGTGTCCCATGGATGCAGTCAAATGTGTGAAACAAGTATGCATGCATTATGTATGGGAACATGCATGTATATCTATATCTAAATATATAAATATATCTGTCATTACATATATATATATATATATGTATGTATGATTAGCTTCTATGCTGAAGTGAATGCAAAATGTTCTTTGGTTATCTCCTTAGCTTCTTTATAATTTAATTTAGGTGTCCATCTCTTTTATTTAATTAAATTCTATGTCTTTATGCAGCTGAGGTTTGCTCTGCATCTAAATTGCTGAAATGATTGCATTGTTGAATTAAATGGATTTCTTTGAAAGTATCGTACTGCATTATCTCTGGATATCCTTGTCGCTTATTTTGATTTATATATATATATATATATATATATATATATATATTATATATATTGCTTAATAAGATAAAAAAACAAGGCTGTGTAGACATTAGAGCATTCATAGATAGGTCTTACAGCTGTTTCTAGGATATATATATCTCTTATGATAATTAATAATATCCCTTCATCGGAGACGGTGTCAGAGGATAGTAATATAGGCATACATACATACGTATATGTACATACTTACATACATATGCATATACACATGCATATATCGGCACAGAATACAACAGAACGTATATATATATAATATATATATATATATATATATATATATATACATGAACACATGTAGGCATATGCATTCGCACATACTCACATACTCATACACACACATGCATATTCAATTACATGTATTCACTTATTATTACATTTATATGTTTGATTATATATATATATATATATGTATGAGAATAGACTTAAATGTATATATTAAGGAGTATGAATTATACACACAAAAGCATACGAATTGTTGTGTGGGTATGTGCGAGCATGTATCTGTATTGGAATGGGTGCATGCTACATTATGTTAACATTGTGTATCTAGGAGATAGCCTATGATGTTAGACCCCATTAAGGAAATGATAAAAAAAGATTAACAGAACCGTGAGCAAATTCGGGTACGAAAATAGCAAAAGCCATTTCAACTTAATCTTGTGTTGAACATACACACACACATGCAGCGACACACACACACGCATACATATACGTATTGAGTCATAGACTTATATACAGTTAAATGCATATATATATATATATTATATATATATATATATATATATATATATATATATATATATATATATATATATATATATATATATATATATATGTATACACAGGGTGAGAGAGATATGTACGAATGTAAGAAGCGCCCATGGAAATTGTATGAGTGTTGAATAAAGCCATCATATTTTTTCACTGCAATTACACAGTCGTGGAAATAGACACACGCATATATATATGTATGTATGTACATATGTATGTATGTATGTATGATTATAAATATACCTGCAGGAATATTTGGGGAATGTATCATAATATTCATATTTTGTGCGGGTGTACGAATAATAGGGTGTGTGTATATATATATATGTGTGTGTGTGTGTGTATACCTTAAATGAAACTGATGCATGCACACAACAAGAAACCTAATGATATGTTAAAAACGGTTATAGCGTTTTGACCTAAACTGTGGACACAAACACACACACACACGAAACGCATACATATGGTAATATATAAGTAGTAAGAGAAGGTGTATATGGAACAAAAAAGAGACACAGTCTCCGTCTATATATTGAGTTTACATGTATATAACATACCATTAGATGCTGCTCATCTAATATATTGCTTCAGATTTCTGCGTAATTTCATTAGTACATACTCACACACACGCATACACACACACACACACACACACACACACCACCACATATATATATATATACATTACATATATATATATACATATATATATATATATATATACTTATATATATACACACACATATATATATACATATGCATATATATATAGATATATTGCATATATATACATATATAATATATATATATATATACATATACATATATATATATATGCATGTATATACATATATATATTATATATATTATATATATATATATATATATATATATATAATATAATAAATAATAATAAATATAAGAGAGTGGTCACTATATGGCTCACTCTAGCACCAGTTAATCCAAAAGGTTTCAACCACTAAAAATACATGTTTCCCATGAAAGTCAGTACGATTGTTAGCTCACACGGACAGGGCAAATAAAAAATAACAAATACAGATTATTTTGGGACAATTGTTTCGCTATTAATGAATTAAATGTAATTTTACTTACAAAAAAATCCACTTGTAGCTCATCGGCCAAAACTATCTGGATGAAATCCACTCAATCACACGCCAGATTTTACCATAACGATAAATACGCGTGTGGTTCAATTGATTACATCCGACGTTATAATTCAAATGCCCCAACTAACAGCGCGCCAAACTTTCACGGAAACCAATACAGCATTTAGAAATAAATGCAGCATAATTATAATTAATTAATAAGGGTGAGAGAATTAGATACTAATTTAATAGTATATCCATTCAACACCAAGTGGCCTAGTGCTCCGAGAAACCTGGTTATTATAATATTTTATAATATATTATAATATTTTTACAAAATAAATATAAGAGAGTGGTCACTATATGGCTCACTCTAGCACCAGTTAATCCAAAAGGTTTCAACCACTAAAAATACATGTTTCCCATGAAAGTCAGTACGATTGTTAGCTCACACGGACAGGGCAAATAAAAAATAACAAAATCCAGATTTTTTGGGACAATTGTTTCGCTATTAATGAATTAAATGTAATTTTACTTACAAAAAAATCCACTTGTAGCTCATCGGCCAAAACTATCTGGATGAAATCCACTCAATCACACGCCAGATTTTACCATAACGATAAATACGCGTGTGGTTCAATTGATTACATTAGTTGGAGCATTTGAATTATAACGTCGGATGTAATCAATTGAACCACACGCGTATTTATCGTTATGGTAAAATCTGGCGTGTGATTGAGTGGATTTCATCCGATAGTTTTGGCCGATGAGCTACAAGTGGATTTTTTTGTAAGTAAAATTACATTTAATTCATTAATAGCGAAACAATTGTCCCAAAATAATCTGTATTTTGTTATTTTTTATTTGCCCTGTCCGTGTGAGCTAACAATCGTACTGACTTTCATGGGAAACATGTATTTTTAGTGGTTGAAACCTTTTGGATTAACTGGTGCTAGAGTGAGCCATATAGTGACCACTCTCTTATATTTATTTTGTAAAAATATTATAATATATTATAAAATATTATAATAATCCAGGTTTCTCGGAGCACTAGGCCACTTGGTGTTGAATGGATATACTATTAATTAGTATCTAATTCTCTCACCCTTATTAATTAATTATAATTATGCTGCATTTATTTCTAAATGCTGTATTTGTTTTCCGTGAAAGTTTGGCGCGCTGTTAGTTGGGGCATTTGAATTATAACGTCGGATGTAATCAATTGAACCACACGCGTATTTATCGTTATGGTAAAATCTGGCGTGTGATTGAGTGGATTTCATCCAGATAGTTTTGGCCGATGAGCTACAAGTGGATTTTTTTGTAAGTAAAATTACATTAATTCATTAATAGCGAAACAATTGTCCAAAATAATCTGTATTTTGTTATTTTTTATTTGCCCTGTCCGTGTGAGCTAACAATCGTCGACTGACTTTCATGGGAAACATGTATTTTTAGTGGTTGAAACCTTTTGGATTAACTGGTGCTAGAGTGAGCCATATGGTAGATCCCTCTTACTATATTTGTATTGTTGAAAATATTATAATATATTATAAAATATTATAATAATCCAGGTTTCTCGAGCACTAGGCCACTTGGTGTGAATGGATATACTATTAAATTAGTATCTAATTCTCTCACCCTTATTAATTAATTATAATATATAATATTATATATATATATATATATATATATATATATATATATACAAGCAAGACAACACCTGTGTATATGTTCATATGAAGTCATGCGTCTGACTACTTACATCTTCATTTATGTAACGATATCTATAATGTAAATACATAGTTAGACATCTATTTTCTTTGTATATGTACAGATTGATAGATAGATATATGTGTACATATATGAAATGTACATAGATGTGTATATGTGTGTGTGAGTTTGTGTTGTAAACCTGTATGTTTATATACAATTATGAACCTACTTACCCAGGTATCTACTTCGCCACAACCCAATATACCTATTTCCTCTGGTTATAATGATAAGTGGCTTTTAAGAAAGTTAGTTCTAGTGTATGTCTTTGCTGATACCTCTTTGGCAATTGCATACTACTAGATTAGTTCTCTCTTAACATTATGGCAGTATACAATGAAAGTAAATGATAGCGTTGTGGTTAGAAGAATGATTGAGATTGATCAATGGGAGACTCTAGTAATGATTTCGAAGGGATTCAGCCGTAAAGTTATCAGTGCTGGCGTATATGGCCCTTGTGATGTTATAGTGATGTAGTTGACGGTAAAAGCTGTCGAGATGATCTTAGTAACGGTGGTAGGGAGTAAAAGCAGTATTTGCGAATTTGAAATTTATGGCAACGAAGATGGTGGAAGATGTAATGCCGAAGGTGGTAATGATGTGCACAAATATTACTAATCTTTCCATTTCCAAGAAGAGATGGATTTAAATCCTAGTTATAAATGTGGATAAGAACCATTTGTCATATTAAAAATTGTTCTAATTTTATTTTCATATGAATACCGCTATACTCACGTCGAATTTAGTAAAAACAGAATGTACAGACGTACTTCGCAGTTTAAGTCGAATGTGCAGGCATATTGGTAGGATAAGTCGTCGATGACCATTCAGTAGTCCACACAATTTAGTTACCTGCTCTTTGGAGAAGCGTCTAAAAATACTACTGACAAGTGTTCCCTTAAAGAATTTTGAGGTAGGATTGACGTGACACAATATGTTTGAAGGATGTACCTTAGAAGCCACTTGACCTGATGTATGTATTAACAGGAACTTGATAAGATGCTACGCAGTGGGATAGAACCCGGGAATCTCTTCATTGGAAAGTGAAACACTTGACAATTCAAACACGATGCTTTCGTAAAGAGAATGCACCACACGGAAACTTTTTCACGAGAACACACTTATGTATGTCAGAATGATCACATACATTCCTCGTGCAAGAAGAGCTATGGGATGTTGTGGTGTAGGAAAATACAGGGACGTCATCAGGTCACTCAAATGGCAATTAGCATGTCATAGGTCTTTTCCATCTGCATGTACGGTGATCAGAAGGCGACAAGAACAATGATAACGTTGAATAAATAATAATAAATGAACCTAACAATTTAAAAAACCAAGACAAAAAACAGCAGTTGCAAAAACATTGACATCAACTAAACAACAACAGATTCAGCACATGTCGCCATATCTCTTTGCAGAAAAAGAAATATAGGCTTTTCGTTGACATATACAAGATGAATAACATTTAATTTAAAGAAGATGAGTGTAAAACGTAAAGATAATGAAAACGGTATACAGAGAGCATTACCGGTCGAACTGGCAATATGTAGTCTATGTTTATAGACACTATATAAGGCTGATGGAATGTGACAAGAATTTGATTTATATTCCAAGTTATATATCAATATATCGTATTCATCTTAGAAATACCCAAATATGCCAGGAATATACAGGAATATATATAAAATAAAATACGTGTACATAAAATTGTAAGCTCGCAGGGTCATATATCGAGTAGCAGTTGATATATTTTAGTCGATGTATGCAACTGAATTCACGACAGGATATGTGTGTGCGTCTGCTGATGTGATTATATGAACATGGGAATGTGTTTGTGATATTTTTTTCGTATGTACCTCGCTCGGAAATTCTTCAAGTAAGAAACATTGAAATTACAGCACCTTTTTGCACACCAAGGTTAAATTATACACATGTATAGATAAGTTCATTTACTGTAACAAAAATAAATCCTTGCATAATATATTACATCTTATTTTTGATATATTTGTGTTTCTGTGCGAACGTGCAATACTGCTGTAAAAAGAGAGTAGAAAAGAAAAAGAAATAGAGGTAAGCAAAAACGTAGGTAGAGAGATATATGTGTATGGTCAAAGTAAATAGTCTTTATAAAATTTACCTTAATATTGGTCAAAACTAAAAACTGTTTGACGAATAAACATGGAAATTGTATTCGTGCATTTCTTATAATCACACCAACACACACATACACACACACATGCACACGCGCACACAGACGCAAATAACTGAAAATATTTAATTAAACACTAAGTTAAACATGAATTATAACATTCATCGAGAAAACAGCACGACCACCCTGCATTTTAAATATTTAATTATTTAAATATTTTATTATGCGGCAAGAATTTCAAATTCAACTGGCAATTGGTCGTCATGTATATTATATAAGTGTATGTATCTCTCTCTCTCACTCCCTCTTTCTCTCTGTCTATCTCTCTCTCTCCTATATATATATATATATATATATATATATATATATATATACGAGTCTCTGTGTGTGTGTGCCTGTACAATATGATCCGCATAACTCACTGTCTTTATCTATTTCTCTCTCTGTCTATATATATATAGAGAGAGAGAGACAGACAGACAGACAAACAGACGATGATGTGTGTGTAAGAGAGATTGAGAGCGTGTGTGTGTGTGTGTATGTGTGTGCATGTGTGCGTTTATGTGCGCGCGCATATGCGCACTCATGTACAATCAACGAGAGAGGTGGAGGTCGAAAGAGAACTGTATGTAGGTGAGATGAAGGGTATGAAAGAGCCAGTAGCGCAAAGAGGCCTGATTGATGGGATTAACTGAACAGACGGTAAATGTTGAGAATCGCTGCCTGAAAAGATATCATGATTGCTTAGTTGGTCAAATGTGACAATATCAGCGATATATCATGGCGGAATTGCTAAGTTTAAAACACACGTCACTAACTTTGATTGCTTCGACGGGTTAACTTAAGGATTTATAGCACTTTTATCAATATGGCTAATTTCGATAGCTTTATTATATCAGGACGAACCAGATTAAAGGAAATCCATATACGTGTATAATATTGTATATATATTTCTTTATGTGGAAGTATGACTCCGTAAATACAGGTCCATATGCGCGCACGCACGTTGGTAGGAATATACGCCCATAAATATGCATATATATATATATATACATGTATATATATTTATGTGTGTGTGTGTATCTATCTATCTATCTATCTATCTATCTATCTATCTATGTGTGTATGTATATATATATATATATATATATATGTATCTATCTGTCTATTTATCTATCTTTCGATCTCTCTCTCTCTCTCTCTATATATATATATATATATATATATATATATAAGTATGCATATTTGCATGTATATCGATATATAAGTTTTTCTGTGGACACATTAGATATATATATATATATATATGAGTGCATAACTGTGTGAGTGTATGTGTGGGTGTGCGTGCGCGCGCATTTTTTTTTATGTGGTTTCTGTGTGGTTAGGTAGGAAATTTCATGATGTTGTTTATGTTAAGTAATACAGAATAATGCAAATCAGTGAATATAACTGATTACATATATGTTTTAGAGTCAGCTCACGCACATATACATGCATATATATATATATATATATATATACATTTAGGTATATTTACATATGCACATCTATATTTGTGTATATAGATTATTTGTGTATGTGTGTGTTTAGCCATTATCTATCGCACAGATTTGTTGTATGTACTCTGTTCACCGGATTCGCTCTAGTATATCGTTTGCGGACGATTCTCTCAAAACACTCTTGGAAATAGGCGAGACAACTCCCCGCGGATCGAATAAGTATGCCTATATTTCGCCATCTTTGCGGCTTATCAACATCACGTACCTGAATCGAACTGTGTGCCAATCGAATTGGCATCTATGTATATATATATATATATATATATATATATATAGTATATGTAGATAGTTTAAAAACCATTGCATATTGTGCCATGGCGATGCAAGTGTTAGATTAAGTTCAATAACGAATTAAAAGCAGCGTTAGTGATGGGAACATTATTGATCGCATCTATCAATTAATCTATCTATCTATCTCTCTCTCTCTCCCTCTCTTTACTCTTTTACTTGTTTCAGTCATTTGACTGCGGCCATGCTGGAGCACCGCCTTTAGCCGACCAAATCGACACCAGCATCCGCTAGGGGGACAAACACACAAACACATACACACACATACATATATATATATATATATATATATACATATATATACGACAGGCTTCTTTCAGTTTCCGTCTACGAAATCCCCTCACAAGGCATTGGTCGGCCCGAGGCTATAGCAGAAGACACTTGCTCAAGATGCCACGCAGTGGGACTGAATCCGGAACCATGTGGTTGGTTAGCAAGCTACTTACCACACAGCCACTCCTGCGCCTATCTATATCTATCTATATTTTATTAATAAAATCTATTTGTCTACCTCCGGCAATCGAGTACTATTTTCTTCATCTTCTTTCGCACGTACATACATACATACATACATACATACATACATACATACATGCATACATGCATACATGCATACATAAATGCATACATACATACATAAATGCATACATACATACATCAATACAAAGATAGATAGATAGATAGATAGATAGATAGATAGATAGATAGATAGATAGATAGATGGACAGGTATACTTAGGTACTTTGATACTTTGATAGATTTGATATTTTGATAGGTTTCAGCCAGTATTGGCCCAGGCCATCTGTAACCTAATAGCACTACCAGGCGAAGTCATTTAAATCAGGAATCGGACAACATGGCCCACTTGAGTAAGAAGTTTTTGTTTCGAGAGACATATCTAGGTGTCAGAGGTTTGTCCGGGATATCTTGAAGGAATTTGTCCAATGAATTCTTGAACTTTATGGGGTCTGTTCCTGCCTTAATGTGTTTTTTGGTGTAATCTTAAAGTCAGTGGGGCCAGTTGCAGAGAAATAATTGTGCCGTATTGTTGTTATGTGATGCGGGAATGATTTATGTCGTGGACTGATAGCACGGGCCCCATGTTTTGGCTGTATTTCAAAGGTAATGCCAACATCATTTGGGCAATGCCGATAGAATATTTTCCACATTATGCAGATGATGTAGTGCTCACAGAGAATAAAGCTCGAAATTCACCACCAATTAACAGAAGTATGGTGAGTGATGCATGGATGACAAAAACGACTGCAAGTGGTGAAGGGATTTTGCAGATAGACATACTGGAATTTATGTCGAAGAAAGAAACAAGCGACCATCAATTTTCGACGAGACAGTCACGAAGGTTGAGCAAATCCTGCATGAAAATCGGCCGATCACTCTGGATGATCTCCGCATTTTGTTTCCTGAGCTTTCCCAAAGCACCATTCATAGGTTTTTCAGTGAAAAGCTGCAATATCGAATGATGAGCGCAAGATGGGTCCCACGAACGTTCACAGAAAACAATAAACGGCACCCCACCTTATAGTCCGGACTTGTCACCCAGTGACTACCACCTGTTCCCTATGTTGAAAGAACATTTCGCCGAAATTGCGCTTCAGCAATGACGACGAGGTGAAAGATGAATTTCAACGTTTCTTTAACGGCATGGCGGTGAGCTGCTCTGTTCTTGAGTTTTAGCAGACCTCCAATGTTCAGTAGGAATATGGGTACGATATCTGAGTAGGTGTTAGCTGTGGTAATTCTGGCCCTGTCACCTAAGCTGATCTTTTGCAGCCAAAAGATGACTCTAAAACCACATTAAATTTTAGAGTCAAGTTATTGCTGCTATTTCCTCTTAGATACCCTAAATTATAATTTTAATAATAATTATTACCTTTGCGGGTTTTTATTCCCATGGTGATAAGATCGATATTTAAATAACGATCTTATCCTCATTTATATATATATATATATATATATCAACAGAGTGATATACACAAATTCACATAGACACATGCACATGAAAATAATATGAAAATAATAGGTATGAAAATAATAGATAAACAATATAAATATTCCGTGTTTGTGTGAGCGCGTGCGCAACGAATTCGTTTGGATATTGAGCTCATGGCCCGTGATTTGTGACTTGAGTCTGACGGAAACATTTCATTCCGTGTTAGTATCAGCAGAGCGGTGTCGCTGCGAGATTTGACCATGAGTGACACATACTCGCTGTCCCACTTGGTTGCTTTTAGTTTGGGAGGGCTGAGCAAGCTTTTATGTCTACTCGTGACTCTAATTATCAAACCTATGTAGCACGAGAGTAACAGGTCTTCTTCAAGTACTCCTTTTCTACTACTACTACTACTACTACTACTACTACTACTACTACTACTACTACTACTGCTACTGCTGCTGCTGCTGCTTCTTACTACTACTACTACTACTGCTACTACTACTACTACTACTACTGCTGCTGCTGCTGCTGCTGCTGCTACTACTACTACTACTACTACTACTGCTGCTGCTGCTGCAACAACTACTACTACTACTACTACTACTACTACTACTACTACTACTACTACTGCTACTACTACTACTGCTGCTACTACTACTGCTGCTGCTACTACTACTACTACTACTACTACTACTACTACAACTACTACTACTTTCAAACCTGAACAGTTTGTGACATAGTATGATTCGTTTTGGAATAATATTTCACGGTATGCAAAAGCTGGACGCTTGAGAACTTATTCTCAATAGAATTTTGCAATATATTTCATGTCCTCGCTTAACAGAACAGAAGTTTTGTGACTACTACGTTTCCTTTACAGAGATAAATTTATCAAAATTTAAGTAATATTTCGCACTGGAAAAGCTAGTTTCTGGACCAGAAATGCAGTCGGACATATTGTCGTGCTTAGTAAGATTAAAATAATTTTATACTGAACTACGGTACCTAGTTGATTGATTGGCTGATTGTTCAACCGAGCGATTAATCAAACAGTCAGTTAATTGGTTAAATGTTAACGAATTGAGCAAACATAATAATGATAAAATGAAACAGAACTAGTGCGTCTACTTATCATTTGCATAAAGACTCTGCCTGATATTCGGTATTTGCTTACCGAAATAGTTCACACCCACCATGTTGCATCCCCCGATTTCAACGTACCCTTGTTCAGGTGACTTCATGGTAGTCGTGGGATCAATATTGGCTAAGATATGGTTCCACATTCTTCAGAACTCTGGAACTCCATAATCTTTTTAGATATATAACAAATATAAATTGAAGAAAATATGGTAATATCTGAGTTAATAAATACCACTATAGTTTGGTATACAATTTGCATATCTGAATTATATTCAGCAGCTCGAAAATCAATGTCGACCTAGCTTAAATTTGGACTCAGAATGTTGAAGAAGAGGAAACGTAAGTATGTTGATGAATTTAATCCAGAACTTCGCTGTTTTTACAGTCAGCAACTCTCCTTAGAGCAATAAATAATTTATGATGAAACATGTCAGGTTTTCCATTTAACCGTATGACATCAATGCATATAATTTTATATATTCCTGTTCTGTACATTTATACCGAGCATTTATCCTACAAAAAACGTTTCGTTGTCTTGTATAATATATTCGGACACAAACGAATGCCATTTAAGTAATTGCGGTTAGCATTAAAGACTGTTATTGTTTCGGAATATTTCCTTCCAATATTACTATATTGCTATCGTCAGCATCACCACTAGCAGATTTCTTTGTGAAGTCGACAGTAGTTTGGATGTAAATTCTTAGTCTTACCATTAATGAAAAATTCGATTAGAGACTGTTAGTAACCACGTTGTACACGGTCTATAAATCCTTGTGTGATACTTTCGTTTGATGTAGCTTCATATATATCATTAGCTTTAACATGCGTGTTTCTCAACGTCTATATATATATATATATATATATATATATATATATATATATATATATATATAATATTATATACATATATTCATATATGTGTGTGTGTGAGTGTGTGAGAGTATACATGTCAATGTATACATATATGTGTGTGTTGTGTGTGTGTGTGTGTACATATATGTAAACGCTCTATATGTGCTCGATCAGACTTTTGTTATTGTTTGATGTGGCTCGATATTATTAGCATTAATGAGTAAGCATACTTGTGTATGTACATGTATGTGTGAGTACACGAATACGTGCGTCAGTATGTGCACGTGTGTCTCCAGAGATTTGAATATTATAGAAAGAGTTAGTAATCAAAGAATTTTTATACCTATTCTTAATGCAAGGACTAGTGGTACTTCTTTCCAATCCCAGTAATTTCCAGAATGACTATTGCAGATTAAAAAGTGTTAGTATATAACTAATTAAATATTATGATAATAATTTCTGAGCGCATTTATGCGATACTAAAACAGCTAAAAATTTTATATAATATATATGTGTGTGTGTGTGTGTGTGTATGTGTGTGTGTCTGCGTTGCTCCATAGTTTTTCTTCACAATCACAACTGCGACAGCGGTCTGATATCTTGTAGTAGTTTTTGCTTCTGTCTCTCGAAAAGTTATTTGTGATGTAAAATTTATATTGCAGCTGACTTCTGCAGCTGCAAAACGCCAAAAGAAACCGCAGTTCTTGTTAGGTTGACGAACGTCACATAAGTATGACTGCTGAAACAGATAAATCTTCTAACATGAAACTCTGAAAGAAACTACAGGGCTAATTTAAAAGTGGGAGTACAACTGGAGGCCGCAGTCGAGATCTCCTTGTCTTACAGCAATCTTTTGTAGAATCACGTGTTGGATTCCTCTATGCCACACCATATTCAGTCATTCATTGAAGAAGAAGATGTTATAAAATATATCACAAACCCCGTATACCAGTAACATTATCAGCGAACAGCGTGTAAGTTCGAGGGACGAAAACTTTTGAACCCATATTACAAAAAGATTTCAAGCGAAGTTAACAGTCCTTCTGCGTTTCTGAATGGTTACACGCTGCCACCATACAAATAATTCTTGTCGAAATTGATTTATTGTAAAGAAATATTTCGGTGGCTCAAATATTTTCTAAAATAAGATTTTTAAAGACTGTTGAGTACAAAATAAAATGATAACCAATACCAAGTAAGTACTGGTGAAGCATTAAACTACTATTCAATACTATAAACCCACGTGTTTTTTGAAGTTACTGAGGAATTTAGCTCTGTAATTTAAGTGGACGAGTGGTCATAATATATTGTAAATGGGTATATTGTGAATACATTGAAATGTATGACTTGTATCTTTAATATCACATTACAATATTTGATTTTCCAATTTTTCCTAGCATATTAACACATCTAAACTATAAAGCCACAAATAAATATTCATTCCTTTCCAGATTGTTTCAGAAAATATTAGACTCAATCGTATTCTCCGTGATCAGATTGCACTTCCAGTTTGCTTAATGCTACAAAGCTTTCCGAAACTGAGCAAGGGATGATTCTTGCACAAAAAGTGAAAGGAATGCGTAACGGAAGATTGCCGAGAAGATTCGACGAAGCAGGACGCCAGTGGACAATTTTCTGAGATTCTGACGGCTACAACATGGTCCATGTTGGTGGACGTCCCAAGGCTAAATCAGAAAGAGAGGAAAGGGCCATTGTCAGAGCTGTGAAGTCACGCTGCTCTTCTATTTCCTAATTCAAGGTATCAGCAGGAGTAGGAGCCTCGACATTTATCGTAAGGAGAGTGATTTTGAACCATGGTTTCCAGCTGAAGAAGCAGCTATGACAAAGCTGTTAGCACGGAGTTTGCTCAGCAGCATCAGACGTGAGATGGTGAATAGACCAGAGTTCTCTGATGAGAAAAATGGAATTTGGATTGTCCCCAGACGATTATAAGTATTACTGAGCATATAAGTGTATACAAAATAGTACTTATTCCAGGTGGCAGAACAGCGGAGGTCTTATGGAGTAGGGGGCAATACCTGACAATCAGAAGCTGCCACTTGACACCATAGATAGCCGTTTCAATGCTGTTATCAATAAGTTGAACTGGGTGCACATTGACGAAAAAGGAAGAAGGCTCCATAGTGAGAACTTTGTATTTCAACAGGACAATTCTCCTATTCATAAAGTAAAGGCAAGTTTGGATTTCATCCATGAAATCTTGCCAAGGACAGCAAGAAGTTCCGACAATAATCCTATAGAGAATGTTTTGGGATATCTCATGAATGTTGTGTACAGCGAAGGTAAGCAGTATTTATTTGTTGATGAACTTCAAACGACAATAAAGAATACATGGAAAGAGCTTCCACTTGATCTGCTGCAGACGTTGATTGGGAGCATGAAATCTCGTGTCTTCGAATTCAGAAAGGTAGTGGTCAAACACACTATTGTTGGTGTATTGCATAAGAATATCATTGAAATATATCATAATTTCCCTGATTTGCACAATTTTCGCAATATTATCCAACCTGGCGTTGTATTATTGAACAGGAAGTTTCTGGCTCTTTGCGTTTTTTAAAAATTATTATCTAATTTTTATTTGGATTTCAATAATAGTTTTGAAGTGCAGTTTATATATGTATATATATATGATAGATCGGTAGCCACTACACACATTTTTTCTCTCCTTGTTTCTTTCTGTGTTCCTTTCTGTAGAAGAGCGTAGGCTCGAAACGTAAAAGACTTTTTCAATTCCTGAGCGTTATACTAATACATCTGTTTGTTTTCTACACCACTTATCTTCGTCTTTTGTTTTTATTTTTCGTGAATTCTCCCTATATATATATATATATATATATATATATATATATATATATATATATATATATATATATATATATATATATATATATTCGCAGGCGAGTAGACGCTACGGTTTGTTAAAGTATACGATGCTTTTATGCATTCGCTTATTGTTTTCAGTATGTACCTAGTGGAAAACAAACAGAAGCTCGGTCTCGGCTCTCTCTCATACTAGTTTATCGCGTAACTTAATTGTCGCGGGGCATTTTTCTGTAAAAGCTTTTAGTGGTGTATTTTTACATTGTGATATCAAATCCTATAAGGGGGAACACATTTCATGTTTCTTGTTCGATACGATATTTAATGTGATGCTAAGTATTTAGGAGACCACCTGAAAATCAGAAAACAATGCTTCCTTTCACTAACTAATCGATTAATAAATAAATGTACAAATAAATACGTGTGATAACCACAATTCTCTTAATATTAAAAGAATAAAGTTATATATATATATATATATAATTGGCCCTTTAATCTATTTTTTTTATCTTAATACTTTGGTGGTATTTCAAACAACAAATAATAGAAAGTCTAGTCTGTCTCACAGGGTACAGAACATAAAGAGAAGTAACTAATTAATAGATCACCTTTTCCTAGCTCTATCTCGAATAATAATAAATAATAATAATAATAATAATAATAATAATATAATAATAATAATATAATAATAATAATAATAATATTGATAATAATAATAATATTAATAATAATAATAATATGATAATAATAATAATATTAATATTAATAATAATAATGATATTAATAATAAGAATATTAATATTAATAATAATAATATTAATATTAATAATAATAATAATAATAATAATAATAATATTAATATAATAATATTAATATTAATAATAATAATATTAATATTAATAATAATAATAATATTAATAATAATAATAATAATAATAATAATAATAATAATAATAATAATAATAATAATAAGGTGAGCAATATTGAAAGTGCGTATATATGTTTAAAGCCTAATTCGAAGTCTCTATAATCTCTTTAACTCAATACATTTTACGCTATCATTTCTATTATATTGTTTGATGTGTGGAAGAAATGGACTTTTAAAAGACCTTACCCAATTATATTTGCGATTCAATATGAGATTTCTAAGTTCTGTAGATCCGCCTTTTTCCCTTATTTAATCCCTTCAAACGGGTTTGTTAGTAATCTATCTTTATCAGGTCCGCCCCCTGTCATCAACCAAAAAGGAAACTTGTTGATCTTTTCAAGATTACAATCAATGTGACGTTCACATATATCGATCCACGTTAAGCAACAATTCCACTATGGTCATTCGGTATATTTCTAAACATCGGGGGGAATTCATTAATTTTACTTGTAAATTGGCAATCAATCAACTGTGACTACGCTGCCGGCTAACGCACGAACAGCGTAGACTACGTCCAAAATCTTCATCTGGTTTATTGGTACATATTCAGATACCCACATGCTACTACAGCTTATCAACAAACGCGTTGTCTTGCCTCTGTGTTTTCTGGAATTAATACAACAGTATTAAAACTCTAAAGATTAAGTTGTATATCAACCCACTCAGATACGTTTCTTTATCTTAAGGTTATAGTTTCTTTCACTCAACTATTATAAGCTGTATTAGATATCCATTACAGCCTTTCGTTCTTTTAGAATTTCAACGGGTTGCAACTCTGGTCTCTGTACTTTTCACAGACATCAAAGTAACATCAAAAAATCACTAGTCCAGGATGCGATAATTCATATCGAACTGCCTGTCCTCCTATATTACTCACTTCTTTTTGACTAAATTATAAAACAAATATCTGTCATTCTATTAAATTATTGTTCATCAACATTAATAGCTTGTTAATCTCTGCTGTCTTATATATTTAAATTTCTAATTACTAATATAACCAACCGACCAAATGTCTAATATTTAGTAGTACAGTAGACAATTTCTTTAATTATTGGCACTTTCTCTTTACTTCACTCAATTTGCCCAAATAAATAATCATATTTACAATTAGTAATTAGTCAATTTGATTCACTGAAATATTAATCAAGTTGTCTTATCATTAATTCTTAAAATAATTCAACGTCACTATCGCATAAATTTGCAATCGATCAAATGAGAATTTAGTCAACTACAGAACCGGAAATTCCATGTGTTTATAAATCTCAAGCATCCAGAATATTCATAAATATTGGCTTAAAGCCACGAATCGCAAGAGAAATTTTAAAAAAAATTAGATATTTAAAAAATGATAATATGTAACAGAATCCATTTCCAGATTTTAGTCTTGCGTGATTTCAGTTGCTACTGGGATCTGAAATATTTTTTGGGAACTGAATATGAGAGCAGATATTCGCGATGCAAGCTGTTTGTGTTGAAGATGTGCATTCACTCGGAAAGGTACTCAGCGATTGCACACCCTAGAATCTGTAACACGCGTGAGGATTTTACTTGCATGCTATTCTTGTTCATGTCAATATACAATGTGTGTGTGTGTGTGTGCGTACAGTCGGGTGAAATGCAATATGTTTTCTTGAAAAGTGCTGTGATTCTATACTATAGAAGAAGAGAAAACTGGCATAGAAACAGTTGAGTATATTTTCGAGGTGTTTGTCCATGGAGCATACTGTCTATTTAACGGGAGGTATCTACCCTAGTACGTGACAGTTACTCGCTGCAAATTCATTACGAATAATTATATCGCATGTAAACTAATTACAAGCCAACTAACTATATACGCAATATATCGTAAGAAAATTCATAATTTTCATTTGAGTTTTTCTTTTGTTTTTTTTTTATCCAATGACTAATTCCATCTTTAAAGAATTTTTCAATGTTTTTATTCGTAGAGTTGAAACGCCGCTTTTCATTCATTATATCAAAATTCAATTACATTGTAAACCAACAAAACATCGTCAGGAAACTCATCGTCATGCATGTTTATTCACTAATAAATTTACACAAACATTTGTTTTTTTCTTTATCTACATTACAATCTGCAATTTACCAAAGAAAAAAGCATAATAATAATAATAATAATAATAGTAATAATAATAATAAACAAATAAAAAGATAAATATTTTAAAGAGACAAAGAAATAACGAAGGAATAATCGAATATTATTATATTGCAGGCGCAAATATTTCTTATCAGTATAGGCAATATAAAGATAGAGCAGCGAGATTGCAACACTATGTTAATGCGTTTTAAACATTTAAAACACGCCACATGGCTCAGAAACATTCTAAAAAGAAAAATTATTTCCTTTTTAGAATGTATCTTTCTTTACAAAGTTAAAGTAGTGTTATGTTTTTATTGCATTTCCTCTTTGTAAAACAGCTTTGCTTTTTTTATGTATATGCTAAGTAAATTTAATAATGATTGCTCTTCATTGGTTTTCTTTTTCAATCTTAAGGAGGGAAAATTGTTGCAATATAAAACAAAACTCAACGGAAAAAATTCAGACTAATGTACATAATCCTTTCTACAATAGGCGCAAGGCCTGAAATTTGTGGGGCGGGGCCAGTGGATTAGATCGACCCCATTACGCAACTGGTACTTAATTTATCGACCCCGGAAGGATGAAAGACCAAGTCGAACTCAGAACGTTCACACGGACGAAATACCGCTAAGCCTTTCGTCCAGCGTGCTAACGATTCTGCCATTTCAACGCGCAGTAGGACTGAACCCGGAATCATGTGGTTGGGAAGCAAGCATCTTAGCACAAAGCCACACCTGTGCCTATAAGACTAATATAATAATAAATAATAAATGCGCCCTTTTAAAGGCTAACCAAGCTCATGAGCCCGGTTTTCCGGTTTCCATGGCGTATGTGTTCCCAAGCTGGATGGGACACCTGTCCATTGCAGCACTACTCTTTTTTGCTAGCTGAGTGGACTGGAGCAAACTGAAATGAGATGTTTTGCTCAAGAACACAACGCGTCGCCCGGTCCAGGAATCGAAACCACAATATTACGATCATGATGCTGACACCCTAACTACTAAATAACGCGTCTCCACATAAGACTAATATACATAATATAAATTTTTTAGTGGTGCAGTTAATAATTAATAATAGCATATATAGTTTGCTCTAACAGAACATTTACGTTTAAGTGGGGATAAATATTACTTCTTAATAATTTAAATCTGTTTTATATTCGTGACAGTAAGATGGCACTTATTTATTATTTGATGAAAATGCAAACACGGCTTTAAAGCATATATGAGTAATGTCAATCAGATTTGCGAAGAAAATATCTATATGCGTTGCCATTTCTTTACACAGAACAGCTTTTATTTTAAAAAGAAATGTAGTTTAGGAACATCATATGTATCATAAATATGTGTCTTCTTATTTGAATGAATTTGAAAACTCCCTACAAAAGACCACTATATATATATTTTTTATATATGTTATTCTAATGCTTTATCTATTAGCCTATGTCCGAAATAAAGTATTATTATCCCTTTCATTGCCGCAAATAGGCTTCCATAGTAACAAGTGATATGCTGCTTCGCTTTGCTTTCCGAACAGTGAACTATAAATATTAATCTGAGTTGACACAATGCGTTTCTTATTGCAAGAAGGTTCCCATAGTGTTCGATTTTACTTACTTCAAGTAATGAGAACAATAACGAAAGTAACGAAGAGAATAATGAAAGGAGTTCAAAATATTTCAATCATGATAATGAAGTCTGTATACTGTGTCAACGGTAGAACAGAAGACAAAGAAATTTGCAGCGTTTGGGAATGTAATCAAGACTATCATTTCGTAGCTGGAAACTTGCTTTAGCAATCTATAAATAAATACAGTTGCATGGATCCTCCAACAGGTGTAAATTTATAACTGCCCTAGTCATATATATACGCTGATTTTCGGTGTGTTCGTATATGCGTTTGAATTTTTTAATTATGATTTGTAAAACTCTGATTTAGCAGTAAACGTGAATAAGTATATTCTGTATAAAAAAGTGGTTTCATTTTCTTTCAAAGTCAATGGGTTTAACGCTCTATATATCATGCTTATTTAGTAAACTGCTACTGGACTAGTCTAACCCAGAAAGCTGCATTTACCTCTTCAATCACTTCATTATTTAAGAGGACGGAAAAGTATATCAGCGTCTTTTATTATTATAACTATTATTATTATTATTATTATTATTATTATTATTATTATTATTATTATTATTATTATATTATTATTATTATTTTTCCTTCGTAACACAAACAACAAGGACCCCAGACAGATAATATTTTCCGTAAGTTGTGCGCTGAGTCCAATAAGGCTGCTTTTTGCAAGACACCAGTCTTACATGGGATTTCCAGTTGTCTTAAGAAGTCTTGGTGTTTCAATGGGATTAAGCCTATCGCTTCTATAACTACTGGTATCACTTTTACATTACCCTCTCGCATTCCATACATTCTTGCTATTTCCACTTTCAGTTCGGAGTTGTTCGTGATTTTTTCAACCTCTTTACTCACAACATTCATGTCATTTGGTATGGCTACATCAATGATCTGTCAGTATTTGTCTCTCTTATTCAATATGACAATCCTGAGATGCTATCTTTCCTCCAACTACCGTCGTCATGTGCCCACCGTTCTCCCTTGGTTTTGTTTTCCGCTTGCTCAGTGACTTTAGTAGAGGGACCTTCCTGTTCGGATGTAACTTTTCCGCCGGTCATCATCTCTTGTTGTATGCTCTTTTTGTTTTCATATCTTAAGCGCCTCAGGCTCATAGATAGAAATTAGCCTTTATTTGTTTTCGAAGTTTATTTCTGAGAATATCTGCTTTTTATCTCTATTTAAAATGAGACGTGTTACATTCCATATTTATTGTTATTATTATGTGTCTCATTTAATTTGTTTCAACCCAGTGTGTTCTACGTTGTCTTGTTTATGTACGAGGTGTACGGGTTCATTTGTGAATTATACAAACACTACATTTATGTGTATTTGTGTGGAGATGAGCTTGCATATACAATTATTATTTGTACTTACAGTGTTGTTCTGTAGCGACATCGCATTCGCACGTATTGCTTCAATTCATGTATAGGCAACTTGTATCACCGCATCTTGTTGATATTAACACACGCTTGTTTTTCTGCGACAACATGCCTATATTATAGACAGTACCTATATTACACATTCTTCTTCTTCTTCTTCTTCTTCTTCTTCTTCTTCTTCTTCTTCTTCTCTTCCTCCTCCTCCTCCTCCTTCTTCTTCTTCTTCTTCTTCTTCTCTTCTTCTTCTTCTTCTTCTTCTTCTTCTTCTTATTATTATTATTATTATTATTATTATTATTATTATTATTAAGGTGGTGAGCTGGCAGGATCGATAGTACACCGGCAAAATGCATGGCGAGGGGAAAACAAAACAGCACCATTTCGGTGATGTTTACATCATACTCCCTCGCTATGAAACACTCAAAGACCCCTTGCAAAACCACCAAAGTCATTATGTACCCCTCCAACATGGGGAAACCTACAGCGAGTGTCCATATTCTTAGGATCCCATCAGGAAATGATATTTGGTAGCTTCTGGAATACGTAATCGTGGAGGGGCGGATACCGTCCTGCTAAATGTGACAAGAACTGCCAGGGAGAACTGGTCCCGGGTTGACCTGGAAATATTGCAACTGACGTACCAGCGGCGGGAATGGCATTAGAGCAATACTTCAATGTGAAACATTAAAGTTTCTTTGACAGATTCAAAGCGCGTGCTCTAAGAAGCGAGGGGATCAAAGCTATACCATGGGCCCGCGTGGTGGGGACACAGCGTAGTAACAAATCCACAGTTCGTTCTTTGACGGGTCGAGACGTACACGAGCTGAGTGATTCCAGGTAGATGTGTGAGACCTTTTGACAGGACTTTGTAAATTCCGATAGGAGTTCAATTCCTATCGGAATTTACATACCATGGGCAAGAGGCCTCTTTACACAATCTACACAGCACATTCCTTGGATAATAGAACTACAGCTATAACATCCAACATATATTTTTATTCTCATATTTCCCTTTATACTTCCTATATCTATCCGTTTTCAAAATATCTTCTGTATTGAACTCTACTATTTCCTTCTATTTAACTCTCTCATATCATCTCTGATGATGGAATGTCTTTTATATAACTGAAACAGCTGTAAGACGACATTTCTCTTTACAAATGTCCGAGTAATTTCACTAGAAAATTTCACAATGTACCCTTTTTGTCTCATTTTATTCAACATGTACACGCTCATACACGACCCGCGTTAGATTCCTCACTCATACTATTATAGAACCGGGAGTCTAACAGTGGTTCTTCCGTAGCACTTACATAGCCTTAGTTGCCTTTTGGGTCGTCTGGATACCAAAACTTCTTTTATATATATTTATATATAAAGGTTAGTAGGGTTAGCGTTTGGAATAACCGTCTAAGGGATAATAATATCCGGTTTTATTACCGGTATAAATTAACTATGCTAAACCTGGGCATACCTATACAAGCATATTATGCTCCTAGGATACAGGCAATAACACAATAAAGAAGTGTTTATCAGGAATCAAATTTAAATTAAGCAGAAAAGGATATATATATATATATGTATAAGGGTGAAAAGGAACACACGAGCTGATGTATATGAAAAAACAAGTCAAAAATAGAAAATGCTAAAATAATTTTATAGTGAACATTTCAGTACCGGTTTCGGTCATTCTGAGACCTTTTCAACTGTAACGATTAAATAATTAAATTTAGAAAAATTAGAAGAAAATATTTTTTAAAGGAATATTTCTATAGTAGTGTTCAGATATAAGTGGAATTCTGCCTTTCTCTGACTCCCTTGTTTGCACTTGTGTATTGGAGGTCGTTGTGAGTTCTTGGTAGGGTAGTAGAGGAAGAAGGCTGATGAGGAAAGGGGGTGGGAAAATCTGGGAGTGCCCTGATGGTCGTATTTTGAATGGTCAGTGGCGGCTGGCAGTCGCAGTTCAATTCAGGAGAATATTTCTATTGAAAGGCTTGTTTATAGAATTTGCGTAGGTGTTATACTAAAAAACATTAGTGACAAAGTTAAGGGGTAGAAGGTGGAGAAGTAGAAGAAGAAGAAGAAGAAGAAGAAGAAGAAGAAGAAGAAGAAGAAGATGACGATGTTGATGATGATGATGATGATGAAGAAGAAGAAGGAGAAGGAGAAGATGACGATGATGATGATGGTGGTGATGATTATGACGACGATGATGATGATAATGATGATGATGGAGAAGAAGAGGAAGAAGAAGAAAAAAACAGAGAAGGGAGAATATGAATGGGTTAAAGTAGTGAGGTGTTGTATGACTTGAAGTTGGCATGTTATGTATTATAGCTGTGATTTTAGCTGTGATTAGTAATGGACTCCTTGGAATGTAACACTTGTGTGTGAATATTTCTTTCATTCTAAAGTTGAGGTATATTAATTGTTTGTCGTAGACCCGTTAAGAAGTGGCCTGTATTTTGTAATAAAGAGATTTTCTTTACTTATTCGTTGTCTCGGGGTTGTATCGTCCCTTAATTGGTAGAGGGGGAAAATCCTGAAGCTTGGTGTTTTTTTGTTGGCGCAAGTATCTATGTGTTGGCTAAATGCTATTTTTCTGTTTTGGGGAATTTTTATCTGGGATCTGTGCAGGGCCATTCGTTTACGCAAACTATTTTTTGTTTGGCCTATGTACTGCTCTTGACACCCGGAGCAGGTTAGTGAGTATATTAGGTTCTCCGAAGCACATGTGAAGTTGCTTTTCACTGTAAACCGTTGTCCCTGTTGGAAGGAGAACTCTGATCCCTCAATTAGATAGTCGCATATCCCGCAATTGGGTCTTCCACATTTTTTTACTGTCGGCTTCTGTGTTGAAGAGTGAATTCGGGCTTGTGTTAGGAGACTTTTCATGGATTTAGGCTGTCTCTTGCTTTTTATGATCGTGTTCATTCTGTGGTCTTTTTTTAGGAGGGGTATGTTGTGGAGGATGGTGCCGAAGGCTTCGTTATTGAGAGGGTTGTGTGTGGAGATGTATGGTAAGGCTTTTGGTTGTAAGTTTTTCTTTGATTTGGGATGTCTCAGTTCCTTGATGTTAAGTTGAAGGGCACGTTGAATGCACTTGTCAATAAGTGAAGGTGGATAGTTCCTGGTGATAATGGTATCACTTATATCTGAACACTACTATAGAAATATTCCTTTAAAAAAACTTTTCTTCTAATTTTTCTAAATTTAATTATTTAATCATTAGAGTTGAAAAGGTCTCAAAATGACCGAAACCGGTACTGAAATGTTCACTATAAAATTATTTTAGCATTTTCTATTTTTGACTTGTTTTTTCATATATGTATATATATATAATATATATATATAAAGTATAGGAAAGAATGGAGCTGAACGAAGATTTAACAAAATTCCTTTATTTTATTTTCGACATATGTTTTGTTAAATTTTCGTTCAGCTCCATTCTTTCCTATACTTAATATATAAAACTTCAAATTTCCGCACTAAGGCACGGATTTTATGCCCCATGGTCGTAACTTCAACCGTGCCATTTCTGTTGTGAATTTTGCTACCCAGGTATCGGTTATCTTTCGAATTATCCGTAATAGGATAATTCATTTGTCTACTTCAATAATTATATTATATATATATATATATATATATATATATATATATATATATATATATATATATATACGCTATACACACGCCAAGAGCGTCGCCTAAACATCTTTCACCTGCACTGCCTCCGGAAAATCCTCCGCATCCTCCGAATCATATCCCCAACAAAGATGTTCTCAAGCAAGCAGGAATACCAAGTATGTTTGCACTCCTCACACAAAGACGTATGAGATGGCTTGGGCATGTTAGCCGTATGAAAGATGGCAGAATCCCCAAGGACATACCCTACGGAGATCTTGCTAGGGGTACTAGGTCTGTGGGTAGACCGTTCTTACGTGACAAGGATGTTTGCAAAAGTGACATGAAGGCCTGCAACATCAATATTAGCAGTTGGGAAGCAATTGCCAGCAACCGTGGAGATTGACGACGTACCGTAAAAGAGGGAATACAAAGGAGTGACAGAAAGAGAGAGAGGAGAAATGGAAAGAAAGGAAGAGACGAAAACAAGAGACTATGGCACTACAACCAGCTAGGAACAGTCTTCGCTACATTTGCGGTACAGGATAGGACTACACAGCCACAGCAGGAAATGTATCAGGACATGAGATGTAAAATCCGGACAACTCCATTCTCTCCCGAGACAAAAAGGATGCCAATAACAACAACAACAATATATACATAGAGAGAGAGGGGGGAGAGTAAGAGAGAGAATATGATGGTTTTAGTTAATTTGTGATCTAAATGAATAGGTACGCTGGGTAAGTGCTGGATGTAGGGATCCGTGTCAGTGTTCCGTTATAGCAGGTATGTATTATATTAGAGGGAAAATCAAAACCAAGGCAGAACGAGTATCTCAAGTCATTTACAATAATTTAATTAGGATAGGGTCAATAACTTCACGCTAATTAAATTATTCTGACTTAATTATTAAATTATTCTGACTTATTATTAAATACTCGCTCTGCCTTGGTCTTGATTTTTACCTCTAGGTTTCTATATGCATATAAACAAAGAACTGTAAATGAATAAGTGACACAATACCAGCGTAAAGTCTAATGATATGGTTATGAGAGAGGTGTCTGTATCTTTTGCTGGACATTTGACTCATTAAGTCCATTTATTGCAAGCATACATCCGGTGAAACATCTAAGTTACTGTCAATAAATTAATATAGCGGTATTTCGTCTGTTTTACGTTAAGAGTTCAAATTCCGCAGAGGTCGACTTTGCGTTTCATCATTTCAGGGTCGATAAATTAAGTACTAGTTGATTACTGAGGTCGATGTAATCGACTAGGCCCCTCCCCTAGAACAGAAAAGAGTATATTGGGTTAGTGCATAATTATTGCGGCTTTTTTCCAACAATTATATTTTCAATAAAAACAATAACAACATGGAACAAAAACGTCTTTATATGATTATTCCGGAGCATATTCACAATCTACTTCAATTGCCTCTTCCCATTTGCTTGGCAGAGGGTCAGATCGTCATTTAAGGATGTTTTTGTTACCTATTGTTATTGCTTTTGTTGAATAAAATTTGCTGAAAAACGCCGCAATAATTATGCACCAACCCAATATATATATATGTGTGTGTGGTGTGTGTGTGTGTGTGTGTGTTTGGGTGAGTGTTTGTGTATATGTATCTGTGTGCGCGTGTGCGGATGTAACAGATAGACAGACTAACAGATCTAGCAAACCAGCTACACATACAGACATACAGGCAGGCAGGCAAGCAGAAAGACAGACAGAGTGGCAGAAAGACAGACAGATAGATAGATAGATAGATAGATAGATAGATAGATAGATAGATAGATAGATAGATAGATAGATAGATAGATAGATAGATAGATAGATAGATAGATAGATAGACCTAGCTCTCAAATGAAACTGATAGAAAAAGTAGAACTTTAAAACGGTCATATGCAATTATATTCTGATTTATATTTTGCGTAGTAGTAGGTTTATTATAAAGGATCGAAATGTGTTAGAATGGTTGTTATATGAATTAGTCTGCGACACTATTACATTACATTTGAATTCTGTCAGAGAACAGGTCGTACATTCATGACAAAAGATTGTGACACTTTGGATCATAAAGTATAACAAATTCAATAAGACTGTTTATGTATGGAATAAATGTCTATTATGACTATTTCGAATATATATATATATTATATATATTGCTAGAGAGATTGTGTATGTTAGGAAATAATACAAGTTAAAAATACTATATGTACACAAATATGACCGTATTCATGAGTATTGCGGTGTGTAGATTTAATGCAGAAATATAGATATGAATATAGATGTAGAAATAAATATATTGATAGTAGGCAAACAAACATGCACCCACGTTCACACATAAGTACCTGCATACATAACTATCTCTCTCTCTCCCTTTACCTATATATATATATATATATATATATATATATATATATACATACATTATACACACACGCACACATATATATGTATATATGAATATATATATAAATATATTTACATATATATATATATATATATATATATGTATATATGCAAACAGTACACACACGCATATATATATGTATGTATATATGAATAAGTA
>NC_043003.1:41469208-41471708 GCF_006345805.1 Octopus sinensis | reverse complement strand
GAGAGGAAGTGGCAGGGGCAGGATGGAAATATTTTTATGTAATACAACAAAGACATTTAAATTGAATAGGGTTTTTCTAAGGATGTAGCTGTACTTGTCACCACAATCTTTTGGATTTCTCTGAGACAATGTTCTCCTGAGATATTATCTAGTTATTTCTGACATTCCTTTCTTATCATATATACGGAACCCACAATAATAGGAACAATGCCCGCTTTAACATGCCACATCTTTTCTGCTTCAATTTCCAGGTCCTTATATTTACTTAATTGTCAAATTCCTTTACAAATATATATTGATCAGTGGCAAAAATTACATCTATTAGTCTACAAATATTTTCTTCCTACTTTAATGTCTATGTCTGGTCGATTAGCCTAGAATCTTCTGTCGGTATTCACTGGAAAATTCTAGAAGATAGTGATATTTAACCCTCAACGACTGGCTCAGGATTTCGTACGAGTATGCAGGAGTTTGTAGTGTTTAAATATTCTCGAATGTAAATACTGTATTACACTATCGCAGAATCTGCATATATTATTATTATTATTATTATTATTATTATTATTATTATTATTATTATTATTATTATTATTATCATTATTATTGTTGTTGCTGTTGTTGTTGTTGTTGTTGTTGTTGTTGTTATTCAAAACATTTTGATTCGCCTCCATGCGACATAAATTTTCCGTGGCTGATAATAAAGACCTGACACGTTCGACCTGAGATGGCTACTGACACTAAGGCCAACATGGCTACTCACAAACAGATTGCTATTGATCAAGACGGGCCACATGGTATTCTTTGTAGTGATATTAGTGACAGTAGATGATTTATGATAGAAAGAAGAATTTCTTGGACCTCTTTGTTAGCCAGGAAACTAGTGATGTCTTCGTTCTTGGCGGATCTTTGTGTGTACTTATATACATTATATATATATATATATATATATATATATACACGCACATACATTTACAGTTTTAGTGAGCTTCAAGTAGATGTATAAATTCATTAAGGAGAAAAAGAAAAAATTCTTGACTTGAAATATAGATATTAGTTACTTGCAGACGGATGACGACGATTTCGAAATTTGTAAGTTCAGTTCTTTTGAAGGTATGTCAATAGAGATAAGTATAGCACAGGAATTAGAGATGTGATTACTAACTGTAATATTAAAAATAAACCAATGGTAATGATTTAAATAAATTTGTATGGAATTTGTACTCAGTGGATTTGTGGGAAATTATAAAATAAGAGCAAATATGCCATAACAATGAGTTTGGGTATCGGAAATTTATTATGCTTGTTTGTGTCCACTTTTGTAACACTTAATCTTAAAGAGATAAAATAATTGTCAAGAAGCCCTGATTTAGAAATGATACTATTTTTACAGTACTCTTGTTCAGTAAGGAAAAACTGGTTCTGCTGTAATATGTAAGTTAAGTATTTGAATAGGTACAGAAAAGTTTTCCTTTGAAGCTTTTTGCCATTAGGTTAGATTGCAGACATTGCTTCCATGAGAGACTATGGCTGGTGATATCATTGCCGTTTAGCGAGCTCACAAAGTCGTTGCAGAAACACATTGTAACATTATAAATGCTTTGATGGGGAGAACATCTAGTTAAAGCGATTTTGATAACTAAAATTCTACTACTAATGATAAGCATAAGTAAAAATCAACGGTAGATTCATGTATTATTTATTTCCCATATATCGAGCAATTAAAACGAAAATTCATAAATCACCGATGCACGCTTAATTTTTTTCGTTATTATATCACATAGAATAAAAGGGGGAAATCAATAATTTGCGATAGATACGGAATTTTTGCATATTTAAAAAATGCTTTTAATAGGTGTTAATGACAGTCAAAAGTTACTGGTACTTAGATGTATAAATTGCTTGCATAGTAATTGTGACAATAAATTTGGCACAAAGTAACTAAGTTTATGTATCGAAACAATTGAAAACTAAATGCGTATCTTCCAAAGTAAAATTCAAAGTAGGATTTGCTCTTAGGATAGAAACAGTTAATTGTGTATACGTCAGTTGAAATGCTCACTCAATTTATCAGGACAGTTTTATTTTTATATCATCAGTCAATATATTACTGTTTATGGCGTATATCTGGTTAGCGTATTTTTGCCGATACATATATTACAATCATACATATTACACACATACACACACACAAACATACTCACATATTACTGTGTGCTTGCATGTATGTGTGTATGTGTATACACATGTAAGAAATTATATATACATTTAAAAACTTTTTCCCAATCCAAATTTTCTTAACAATATCGTCATTTGTTAATCAGTGTCCTTGCGTATCCATCTTACTATAACTAAATACCCGCTGACTAGAAAACTAAATTGCATATTCCATTGTGTTTTACTAATTTTCAAATCAGTACTACAAAGAAATATTTGTTTGCGCAGACGGATCAGATTCTTGTCACTAATGTCCCTTAGCAAAATAACACCGGCCAGAAAGGCA
>NC_043003.1:41454208-41466708 GCF_006345805.1 Octopus sinensis | reverse complement strand
AAATTAGTTTAACTAAAACCTGTAGTATTACGTTTATTACCATATTTAAATATAGAAAGATGGTTGGTAACACGTTTTCTTAATTATGTGGATGAAATGCCAGCGTAAAAATATACTTTAGATCCTACAGAAATTTTACATTGACCAACAACGTTTTTAATCCTGCTATTTCCGTTGAGAACGCAAGTTTTATTCGGACCACAATTACGAGGACTAATACTATTGATAGTACTATTTAAGGAGATATTGTCATTATTAATATTATTGTTATTACAGTTATTAAGTGAAACCCATTTACCTTTAATCATCTAGTTGGTATGCGAGGGTATAATTACTGTTGGAGAAACCAATTCGGATACGATGTGTGTTGAGAATGGAATGGTACCTGGAATTTTGGGGAAAGTTCCATTCGATGGCTTGACGAAATAGGTAAAGAAGTTTACTTTTAATTTGTATTTCGTATGTAATAATAAACCAAATAGTCTTACCATGGTTATGCGACTTATAGGGAAACTTCTCATTAAAAAGCCTGAAGTATAACTACTATTAACTAGATTATTAGAGGTTAAACAAGGATCAAGATGGTTCAGATACTTGATTTCCTCCTTATATCCTACCTTATATAATGATGACTCATTGAAATCAGCGCTATTATTGAAAACGTCAATATTATAAGATAGATATATAGATAGATAGATAGATAGATAGATAGATAGATAGATAGATAGATAGATAGATAGATAGATAGATAGATAGATATTATAGATTGTACTTTCTTACATTTATTGATGAGCACTATTATTTATAATCTACTCCCTGATGAGATTGATGCGTTTTTCCACATTATTCTTCAGGTGGGATTTATTTTAATGCAACATTCAAATGGTATACATATAAGATTCCAATACCTTGTGAGTAAAATCTAATAGTATCTAAAATTGGGCATTCCAAGTATAAAATTTGTACAGAGTGCTATTGAATCAAGGGTTTTTATTTAAAGTGACCTAAAAGTAGGGAATATATTTGTAAGGTCAAGTCGAAAACACACTCACACACATACGCATACACACATGCACACACGTACACAAACACACATACACACAGACATATTCATATGTGTGTGTTAGTGCACGCGCGCATTTGGGCGTCTGAAAGTTAGTGTGTCTGTATGTATCTGTGTGCATCCAAATTTCCTTCCTTCTTTACTTTTTATGATTTTTTTTCTTTTCCATTTTCTCCTCTCATTTTACCTCATTATATCTCCTCCACTTTCCCATGTAGAGATATTCATATTTTTAAAGCTTAGACCAAATTCAGCAGAGCGATCAGATCACCGGTAAAAGACATTCCACTTGTGACTCATACGTCATACGTTTAGACAGCGTATTCTAGAAGACATTAACTAAAGTGCAATTCGTTTTTAACGATTGGGTGTCATTTGAGGAACATTCGGCTGTCATTTCGATCAAATCAATCACCTATATGAAAATTGCCTAGTCGGCTTGGTATTTTTCTTGTTGCTTGTCACTACAGCAGTTATTAAATGGAGCTATAATTAACAAGTTCCAAATTACGATCATTTCACCACTTATTCAATTATCATCTCTATAAAACAAGCTTATACAATGTAATCTCATTTATAATTAGTAAAACAATAGGATGACAGCTAATCGCCTACTATCAATAGTAGCTCGAGCGACTACAAGATCGATGCTGAGTTATTTCTAATGATCAAAAGAGCTGCTTCTCACATTTCGGCAAAGACCATCTATGAGCTTTGTTACAACAAAGCATATCAGAAAAAAATCGAAGTACTGGAGATTTTAATTAATTGTTTACGAATAACTTTCTCTTAGAATAAACGGAATTTAACATTATGTCTGCAATAAAACTAGTTTAAACCATTAATTTCTTCATTTCATTTTATTCCATTGTAATCACTGGCCTTATATACCAGTTGAAAGGATAAGTGAAAAACATGCGGTGTTCCACTGTGAACTGTTAACAGCTAGTATGTATTAACAACAATGACTTCTAGGGAGATCTGGCAACAATTACTAAGAGACTGGGACACATGAATACAACTTCTGTATGATCGCTTTCGGTGAGTACGTAATTTTGTATGCCGCTTCATTTCACAGAAATTAAAATATTGCATAAAACACATGGGAGAGCTATAATTTTGACGAGAAAATAGTGATTGTTGTTGAGGTGTTGCTATTAGACTTGACGTTTTACATTTATTCATATTTCTAATCAAACCTACTGTCTGACAAAGAAATGCGATATAATGAAAACATATTTGTTGCGCATTTGCACTTACTCATTCACATCGTCCTCGGACGCTGCATCAAATCACATTTGTGTATATTAATCAAATCACGATAGTTATATATGGTTTTCCTTGATTGTGCATACATTCTGCTACCCAGGTTGCACAATTCATACCACTCCACGTGACGGATTGGTTGAAAGACGTAGAAGAATATATATAACTTGATATAAACTAGCTAGGTGCAATATAAAACCAAAAAACGAAAACTTAAATCATCAAAAATTGTGTGACTGGAGGCGCAAAATCACCTATATTGCAAGAAATGTTAGTTAAAAACTACTGCTGTATGAAGCGCAGGATATAAATATACACTGACAATGGTAATAACCGTCCCCTGAACGACTCTAAAGATCATTAGACGTTCTATTGTTTGGCTAAATCTAACTGTCAGTATATATATATGCATATATATGAATATATGTATGTATGTATGTATATATATATATATGTGGCGCAGGAGTGGCTGTGTGGTAAGTAGCTTGCTAACCAGCCACATGGTTCCGGGTTCAGTCCCACTGCGTGGCATCTTGGGCAAGTGTCTTCTGCTATAGCCCCGGGCCGACCAATGCCTTGTGAGTGGATTTGGTAGACGGAAACTGAAAGAAGCCTGTCGTATATATATATATATATATATATATATATATATATATGTTGTGTGTGTGTGTGTGTGTGTGTCTCTGTGTTTGTCCCCCTAGCATTGCTTGACAACCGATGCTGATGTGTTTACGTCCCCGTCACCTAGCGGTTCGGCAAAAGAGACCGATAAGTATAAGCACTGGGCTTACAAAGAATAAGACCCGGGGTCGATTTGCTCGACTAAAGGCGGTGCTCCAGCATGGCCGCAGTCAAATGACTGAAACAAGTAAAACAGTAAAAGAGTATATATATATATATATATATATATACATATACATGCCATATCTTCCCTGTCAGAATATACATATATATATTTGGTTTAATATTGCACCTGTCTGTATTAATTTTTAAAACACACATTAGCATTTTGTTAAATCAGCCATAAAATTATGTGGCAAATATATATCTGACAGTCATATTTAACCAAACCATGGAACGATTGAGTAGTCACTGCTAATTAGCCTACGACTGATAGGTGAAGCTAGTCTAGTCCAGTTACTTCTAGAGACGTCGTGTAGCAGCTATCTCCCCTGTCAGTGCATCTGTGTATATATTGTGAGCTTCGTAGAGCATTAATATTTAACCTTTATTTCTTGCGATGTATGTGCTTCGGCACCCGCAATCACTTTGACAATTAAAGTTATGTGTGCATGCGTACGTGTGCACGCGCGCGTGTGTGTGTGATTGTATGTATGTGTATGTCTGTGTGTGTATATGTACGTATATATATTACATAAATTTCATTAAAAAAGTCAGATACAAAGACATTTCACTAAACATTACTATATTCATATAATGGATTGACAACTAAGTACTCGCCGTTTTTTTTTTATTTTTGGAATTTATTGCGTTTTTGAATTTTGCAATCAATTTTTTTTTCGAGATTTCTATTTTTGAATCATTTTGGAATCTATTTGTTTTTTCTAGTTATTTTTAGTTCATTTTTGTTTATTTTCTCATCATTGAAATGGAATAATAATAATAATAATAATAATAATAATAATAATAATAATAATAATAATAATAATGATGATGATAATAATAATAATAATTGTACGAACGTCTAGAAAAAAATGGAGTCCTGCCACGTGAGCAGAAGGGTTGCAAGCGTAAGTGCAGATGTATCAAGGATCAATTCCTGATAGGTAAAACTGTACCGAGAGACGGCAAGAGGAGGAAAAGTAACTTAGCCATGTCATGGATCGGCTATCGTAAGGCGTACGATATGATCACACATTGTTGGATTATGGAGTGCATGAAACTATTTGGGATTGCATCGAATGTCGAGCGATTGCTTGGAAAAAGTATGGCGAATTGGAGGACGGACCTGACAGCGTACGAAATAAGTTTAGCGACAGTAGAAATTAGGATGGGCATCTCCCAAGGGGACTGCCTGTCCCCACTTATCTTTGTACTGTGCTTGATACCACTGACACTGATTCTGTGGAAGGTAGTACCTGGGTATGCATTCAAAAGCCGCTAACAAAAAGTCAAGCATTTGTTATTCATGGATGACCTCAAACTTTATGGTAAAGATGAAGCCTAAGTCAGTTCCCTCGTTGATATGGTGCATACCTTCAGTGCTGATATCAGAATGGCGTTCAGACTGAGAAACTGTGGTGTGTTAGTATTGAAGAGAGGCAAAATCAAATGTATGGACGGACTAACGATACGTTCGGGGGAGGTTATAAAGCATATAGAAGAGACGGGCTATAAGTACATGAGAATTTTGGAAATGGATAAATTAATGGAGAAAGAAATGACAGAAAAATTTAAGGTGGAGTACTTACGCAGACTGAGACTGATACTTAAATCGGAATTAAACGGACGGAATCAGATCGAAGCTATCAACGTGTGGGTAGTGTCCTTAGATATAGAGCAGGGGTAATCGCATGGACAGTCGACGAACTAAACAGCTTAGACAGAAAAACAAGGAAGTTGCTAACTAGATTTGTGTCACTCCACCCAAAATGCGACATAGACTGACTGTATGTACCAAGAAAAAGAGGAGGAAGAGGACATATTGGATGCGAACACAGCATTAGAGCAAAAGAAAACAACATAGCATGGTATGTAAAAAATGCCACAGAACCGCTAATATTAGAAGTAGGAAGGTCAGGGTTGTGTAGGATAAAAGATTGCAACGATAAAACACTATACAAGAAATTGAAAACGAATGAAACTGAAAATAGCTGGGAAAAAAAGAACGCATGGTCAATTTCATTGGGATGTTGAAGATAAGACAGACAGAGAAAAAAGATGGTTGTGGATGACTAAAAGTGATTTAAAACCGGAAACGGAGGCTCTAATCTGTGCTGTACAAGAGCAAGCACTAAGAACAAACTACATAAAATACAGAATAAACAACACATCAGAAAGTGATAAGTGCAGAATCTGTGGACAAAATTGTGAAACCGTATGGCATATTACCAGCCAATGTACACCACTAGACCAGGAGGAATATAAGGGACGCCACGACAATACAACCAGGCTTGTCCATTGGACACTCTGCAACAGGTATGGACTTGACAGAGTAAAAAATTGGTACGGCCACAAACCTGAAGGCATCGTTGAAAATGGAAATGCAAAGATCCTATGGGATTTGCTGATTCAGTGCGACCATGAGATTGAGAATAGAAAGTCGGATATAGTCTTAATTGAGAAAGAAATCAAACTATGCTGGATCATAGATATAGCATGCCCAGCTGACAACAAAGTGTGCGATAACGAAGAAAGAAAAGTCGAGAGATATGACAGGTTAGCTTGGGAAGTTAAGTAGTTGTGGTCGATGTAAAATGTACCAGTAGTACCAATAATTGTAGGAGCCATGGGAACTGTAAACAAAAATCTCGAGAAGTACGTTGAAGAAGTTGGGGCTGCAATAAGGTTGGCGCACTTGCAGAAAACAACACTCGAAAAATAAGAGGTGTTACCTTAGTTCATTGGTAGTGAACAGCAGACACTGTAGTACTTCTCCAGCGTTAGAAGCTGTACAAAGGCAATATAAACAACAACAACAGCAATGATAATAATAATAATAATAATAATAATAATAATAATAATAATATAATAATAATAATAATAATAATAATATGTTCAAGGCATTTACTGCAGTGATATCGCAAAGGCTGAACAAGCACCTGGACGAAAACAAACTGTTCCCAGAAGAGCAGAAAGGATGCCGCAAAGGCTCATATGGCTGTAAAGATCAACTAATGATTAATAAAGCCATAACTGAAGACAGCCACAGAAAGAAGAAAGGCCTCAGTATGGCCTGGATTGACTACAAAAAGGCGTTTGATAGCATCCCCCACACATGGATCCTCGAAACACTAGCCATTAACAAAGTAGCACCAACAATCATAAAATTCATAGAGCACTCTATGAATAAATGGCAAACAGTCCTACACCTCCAAACAAAAGAGGGACTCATGAAAACCAAAGACATTCCCATTAGAAGAGGAATATTCCAGGGAGACACGCTCTCTCCACTCCTTTTCTGCTTGGCACTGTCACCTCTATCTGATATACTAAATAGAACTGGATGCGGATATAAATGTTACGGCAAAACGATCAACCACCTTTTATATATGGATGACCTAAAACTATACGCTGCAAATGACAAACAGCTGGAAACACTATTAAAGACAGTTCATGGATTTACCAAAGAAATAGATATGAAATTTGGATTAGAAAAATGCGCCAAAGTAACCCTCAAAAGAGGAAAACTAGTTAAGAGTAACAACATCACACTAGATAAAACCAATGAAATAAAAGAATTAGACCAAAGCCAAACTTACAAATACTTAGGAATCCATGAACTAGATAAGACACAACACACACAAATGAAAGAGAAAATAAAAAAAAATATTATAGACGAGTTAGATCAATACTGAAAACAGAGCTCAATACTAAAAACAAGATAATAGGTATCAACACTTTAGCTGTCCCAGTTATAAGTTACAGCTACAATATCCTTAACTGGACACGAAATGAACTGACCAAAATAGATAGGAAAACAAGAAAAATAATGACAGGATCTAGGATGCATCACCCAAAATCTGACATAGAAAGACTATATATACAATGTATAGAAGGTGGTAGAGGCCTTATACAGCTGGAAAACTACTATAAAATAACCACCATAGGACTGCAAAAATATCTACTTCAGAAGGAAGGAAAACTGATACAAATAGCGGCAAAACACGAGCAAAACAAAAAACTGTTCTCAGTATTTAAGGAAGCTGACAAATATAAACAAGAAATCATACCACCTAATAAACATGAAGAAGAAGAAGAAGAAGAAGAAGAAGAAGAAGAAGAAGAAGAAGAAGAAGAGAAGAAGAAGAAGAAGAAGAAGAAGAAGAAAGAAGAAGAAGAAGAAGAAGAAGAAGAAGAAACAACAAAAGCTATAAAACAAATGAAATCCAAACTAAAAGTAGAACAGCAACGAACCATGATAAAACGATGGCAAGAAAAGCCCCTTCATGGTAAATACTGCACTAAACTAAACGCAAAAGAAATAGACAAAGAAAAATCCCAGCAATGGTGAGAAGCTCAGGACTCAAGCAGAAACAGAGGGATTTTTAATTGCAGCACAAGACCAAAGCCTCCCCACCAGAAATTACCAAAAACATGTAATGAAAAGAAATATTACAAGTAACTGCAGAATATGTGGAGATGGACAAGAAACAATAAATCCTATTATCTCTAGCTGCCCAGTCCTGGCTAAGAAGGAATATATTCACAGACATGACAGAGTTTGAACCTACATACATTGGAAGCTATGCCAACATTATGGAATAACAACAGAAAAAAGATGGTATAGGCACACACCAGAAAAGGTCACAGAAAACAAGAAAGCAACCATACTCTGGGATATGCCGGTACACACAGATAGAGAAATTAAGGCCAACAGACCAGATATAGTTGTCAGAGATCATGAAGAAAAAAAATGCTTTCTAATTGATGTATCAATACCGGCAGATGACAACGTGTCTCTAAAAGAAATGGAGAAACTCTCAAAATACAAAGACCTGGAAATAGAGGTAACTAGAATGTGGAATCTGAAAACAGAAACAATTCCTATCATAGTAGGTGCATTAGGCACGATAAAAAGATATTCAGACAAATACATAACAAAAACACCAGGACTACAAACACATATAACATACAGAAAATTGCACTACTAGGCACTGCACATATCCTACGCAGAACACTTTCCATACAGTAACCATCAGAGCATCACAACAAATCACAGCACATACCCAAGGCACACAGAGCTGCACTCGGTAGTGAAGTGAAAGCACGCTATAAAAATAAAACTACTGAATAATAATAATAATAATAATAATAATAATAATAATAATAATAATAATAATAATATTAATAATAATAATATAATAATAATAATAATAATAATAATAATGATATTAATTATAATAATAATATAATAATAATAATAATAAATAATAATAATAATAATAATAATATTAATAATAATAATAATAATAATAATAATAATAAAATATTAATAATAATAATATTAATAATAATGATAACAATGGTTTCAAATTTTGCCACAAGGACAGCAATTTTGGGGAGGAGATAAGTCGATTACATCGACCCCAGTGCTCATCTGCTACTTATTTTATCGACCTCGAAAGGAGGAAAGGAAAAGTCAACCTTGACGGAACTTGAACTCAGAACGTAGCGACAGGCGAAATACTGTTGTGCACTTTGACCAGCGTGTTAATGATTCTGCCAGCTCGCCGCCTAAATCCCAATAGCTTTATGGATTTTCAACTCAAAACATAGATGTTCAAATAAAAGAATTTAAGAACATTCTTATGTCATACCGACGTGTTTTTCACGTAAAAATTCACATTGTAATAAACTTGTCTTACCTCACACAACTTCGGACAATCTTATTTATCTCTTCGGCTATATTTCGTAACATTGTCCCGCTCCTTCAGCCCCGCCATTTACTTTGTGAGTTGAAACAAATTTGGTTATATCGAAGTAAATACTTAATTAGTACGAAGTTTATTGACGAAGGACAGATGGAAGCCAACGCTGGACCCAATAGTATTTGAACATTAAACGGAAACAGACGCAACTAAATGCTTCAAGACACAACCATGATATATTTCGAGCATATTTGATCTCACTTTTGCATTTTAATGCTGTAATTATTAAGTGACATTTCATGCAATTAACTGATTAACATGCTGAGCATGTCTTAGAGTAATTTAAATATCCTTACGGTACGCCAAGGGTAGGAAAGGATTTACTACCAAGGGAAAAATATAATTGCATAAGAAACAGTCGAAGCCGCATCTTCACTGAGAGAGAGAGAGAGATGTGTACTTTTAATGTTAGAAGTTCATAGATAAGCAATTAATTTTAGAAATTATTTTGTTGTTAAGGCTTAATTTGCCTTTGTTATAAGGGTTTTAGCAACCCATATAACACACTTTTACGGTTACGTTTTTGAACTTTGTTTGTAGTCAAAATTTTGACGCGGATGTTTGTTCCACCACATACTGTACACCAACAGACATTCAAAATGTTTACAAAGTCTCTCGATCGTTAATTGTTCTGCAAAGAATTTTGAGCTTGCAATTTACTGATGATACAAAGTACGTATTTGGTATCTATAAAGAAAAAAGTATCATGAGTCATATTCTAATATCATTTTCTTTCCTTTTTTTCTCTTTTTAAAATATTACATCGTATCTGGATTTTATTTTGGCTTCTTAATGGTCTTGCTACTAAATCTGCTTTCAGCCACTTGGAAATTCTTTACGTTCTGTCCTGCTACATTTTCAAATCCCACAATAATCGATTTGTTTGATTCCCATGCTCAGATTGCGTTCTGTAGTATTCTGTAAAACATATACGCAAAAATGCATGCACACGCACATACCCGCGTGCGTACAAATGTTCATGTGTACACATGTATAAACACGTGCACATATACACATATATACAAATGCATATACATATACACAGAGGGATGCGAAATATAGAGAATGAAAAAAAGAGACAGAAGATAGAGAAAAAGGAAAATGATTGTTTTCTTGCTGCTTGTGTGTATATATTTAGGTGTGCACATGCATACGGGTACATATACACATACAATGACACATTACACACATGTGTATATATATATATATATATATATATATATGTATGTATGTATGTATGTATGTATGCATGTATACACTCATACATATATACATGCATACATTCATACATTACATACATTCATACATTACATACATTCATACATACATACATACATACACACATACATACATACATACATACATACATACATTCGTCTAAACAGCAAAGCTGGCTTGGCCCGCAGAAAGTGCTTCTAGTCGAGAGGTATCCACATCATTATCCTTCTCTTCTCTACTTTTACTCGATCCCACCTTGAATACTGTTCTCCACCGTGGTTTTCCGAAACAAAGAATGAAGATTGAAATACCTCAAAGTTCAATTACAAAAAAGATAGATGGCATGACAGTTCTTGCCTATTGGGGGTCAACTAGAAAAACTCAAGCTTTTTCTCTCCAACGCCATCGTGATCGCTACATCATGTGCATGACGTGGAAAATATTCCATCCCAAGTAATGTTGTCATCGCCTTTAAGATACACCCAAGACTTGGTCCCCGTGCCATCCGCCCACAACATAAATCATACTCGCATCACATTACAACAGTACGGCACAATTATTTCACCTCAATTAGCTCCGCTGTCTTTAACATTTCACCAAAATACATTAAAGAAGAAATGGATCCATAAATTTCAAGATGTCTTTGGACAAATTCCATCAAGAAATCCCGGATAAATCTCCTACACACGAATATGTCTCCATAAACAATAACTCTCTCGAAGAGAGAGTTATTGTTTATGGAGATGTAGTCCGATTCCTGATTTGAATGACTTTGCCGGGTGGTGCTATTAAGTTAGACATGGCCTGTTCCAATACTAGCCGAAACCTATCAAAATATATATACATTCATACATACATACATACGCGTATATATATATATATATATATATATATTCAAGTTATTTGCTTACTACGTCACCAATATTGTTTGAGACAATTGAGGAAGTCATAATTACGTACTACGTCATCTATAGTTAAGATAATATTTTAAGTTATAGAAGTGATGAACCATGTGGTTTGAAAAATCATGTAAGTGTTAATATATCGTAGTTTTATTATCTTTTAAACGGTTTTAATTTAGCTTTAATTGTAGCAAAGTTTTATAATAATGGTTAATTATAAGTATATCTTTATTAGATCCTATTTATAAATTTATTGTTTTTACTAGTTACTGGTGACTTCACATTATAGCTTGTATAATGAGTATGTAGTGTTTTTATTATTAACTTTTGAATTATGAATTAAAGCTTTTCACTCATGATTATATTCATTAAATTCAATCGTGTTTTTGTTTTGAAGAGAATTGAAATAAAGCTTTCACTTTCTGTTATTATAGTAGTAACTATGGAAGACTGGTGGAATTATTATTTGTATGGACTGTAAGATTGGTCGCTAATTAGTATATAATTTAGTTATTGTAGGTTTACTATTAATACCGATACAGATGTACGTAGATTTATGTGTTTCTTGTAGTTTAATTTTAAAGTTAATGTTTAATCCTGCCTATATTTGATTGAATACTGCTGTGCATAGGGTAAATATGCTTGAAAGTTGTGTGTTTTGTTTTTTAGTATGTTTCTTACCAAACAGCAATTCTTTTAGTGCTGTCGACAATGTATATATGAAATAGTATCATAACACATCCTTTTGATATATGTGGGACCGCCTTAAAGCATTGAAACTCTATTCTCTCCAGCGCCGCCGCGAGCTGTTCATCATTTGCACGACCGCCAGCATTACTCAAACGACCTGAACATTAGTTTCAAGATTCATCCAAGGCTGGGACCACGGGCCATACGTCCCCTGACCAATTCAAGATCACAGCATACATGTACACTGCGACATAATTTCTTTTCCTCAACAGGCCCTGTTTAACATTGTCCCAAAACTGATCAAAGAGGAAAAGGATCCCATCACCTTTAAACGGATTCTGGACAGTTTTCTTCAAGGAATACCAGACAAGCCACCCATACCTGGATACAACTCACTCAACAAGAACTTACTACTTCAATGGACCATAAACAGAACTTGACTTAGAAAGGAATTAGATAATCCTCTCAGGTGGTGCTATTAAGTTAGACATCGCCAGGTCCAATCTTTAGTCGAACTATTTCTAAGTTTAGATAATTTTAACAATTGCAGCGTGGAAGGTGTTTATAAGCCATTTAAGAAACACACAAACACCGTTATATACGTATATGTATATATGTATATATCATGTACGCATGTTACACATTTAATTATATATACATGTAGATATATGTCTGCGTGCCTCCTGGTTCTCTGGCCCGGATAGCTAATTTGCAAATTTACAAGCTAAAAGTAGAAATACATACATACAT
>NC_043003.1:41431708-41449208 GCF_006345805.1 Octopus sinensis | reverse complement strand
TCCATCTCAAATCCTATATGACACCATTTTCCATTGGTTTCCTTGTACACATGCCCTGTGCTCTCATCCAGTTGTACGGTCTCTGTGTCGTTTGTATATTCACATTCAAGCCAACAACGGGTGTCGTGTTTGCTTTCGCCATCGTCATTTACATTCACTCATTATTTCCAGCAGCATTTTGCTGCTAACGCCACCAATATGAGCAATATTATCGTTAAAGCATCCAATTTTCATTATATTTGGACAATTGTATGTATATATATATATATATATATATATATATATATATTATATATATATATATATATACACCTACACACACACACAAACACAAGAAGTATTGAATAACTCTCGTGTAAATTACGCAAAAAGAAAATAACACTGACATCTCATTTTAACAGATATATTTACAAAAAATTACATAAAAGTATCTAGAAATACTAAAGAATGAATTTATTCAATAAAATCGCGATTGTCTTTAAACGCAACTTTCAGAAAACTTCAGAATCTCCTGCAACTCTTCTGGGCGGTTCCCTTGTTATATAAGTTCGTGAATGCTACCATAGTCCTTGCCTTCACTTCATCTTTTGTGATCGAAGGAATTTTGTTGATCTCTCGTTCAACATCACTCTACACAAAGGGGTTGGATTCTGGGCAGTTAGATGGCCAGAGGTTAGGAGTAACGTAGTGGCAAAATTGTCTGACAGCTATGACTGATTTCTGCTTGTGTAACATGGTGCAGAGACCTGTTGATCGACATAGGGTTTTCCAGCAGGCATGACCCAGGGCAGCACTATATTCTCCAGTCACTTGGTGTAGGTCTCCATGTTCAGACTGAGGCCGTGTGTGAAGATGGATGGTGATCACTATAAACACCATGATTTGACTGGGTGTTTGTTTCTTCTCACTCTCGCTACATGTCCTCGATTTGACTGTTTTCACATTGACACAAAAACGCTCTGAAATGTTCGGATTGGAGCTTCCAGTGCGAATGCCAAGCAGTGCAAAATGTTTGTTTCTATATTTCTTGATGAGTGAATTGCATCATGGTGCTGTTTTCCTCAGAGACGGTGTGGTCAACAACATCAAAAACAAATAATGCGCATGCGCTAAATAAAAAATATGAAATGGTGACAATTTGCCCATCTCATCATGTATATTTATGACGGGCTTCTTTCACAAGGCTTTGGACAACCCGAGGCTATAGTAGAAGACACCCCCTCAAGGTCCCACGCAGTGGGAACCGAGATCCATATAATTGGGAAGTGAGCTTCTTACTACACGGGCACGTCTGCACCTAAAGGTATATGTATTTATGATAAAAGATTATATATATATATATGTATATATGTATGTATGTATATATGTATGTATACACACACACACATATATATATATATATATATGTTGTGTTTTTTTGTGCTTTCTTGTTTGGATTAATTATATATATATATATATATACACACATTTCTTTTATACAAACATAAACGTCTGTTTGTATGCGTGTGTGTGTGTGTGTGTGTGTGTGTGTGTGTGTGTGTGTGTACGACAGCCTTCTATCAGTTTTAATCTACCAGATCGAGTCACAAGGCTTTTTGCCAACCCGAAGCCACAGTATAAAGCACTTACCTAAGGTATCACGCAATAGGACTGAACCCGAAACTTGGTGGTTAGGAAGCAAGCTTCTTACCACATAACCACACACTGGTATCTAATCGACCTCGGAATGACGAAAGGCAAAGTCGACCTCGGTGGAATTTGAATTTAGATCGGAACGGTGGACAAAATGCTGCTAGGCTTTTTGCTCGGAGTGCTAACGATTCTGCGATTCTGTGGTGGCAACGGGTAACGGGGAATCAGGGTTCGATTCCGGAGAGGGCATGCGAAACGGACCACATCCAAGGAAGGCAGCAGGCGCGCAAATTACCCACTCCCGCACGGGGAGGTAGTGACGAAAAATAACGACGCGGGACTCTGTCGAGCCCCGCGATCGGAATGAGTACACTTCAAATCCGTTAACGAGGATCGACCGGAGGGCAGTCTGGTGCCAGCAGCCGCGGTAATTCCAGCTCCGGTAGCGTATATTAAAATTGTTGCGTTTGAAAAGCTCGTAGTCGGAATTCGGGTCTCGAAAACGTGCCCCAGCACGTTCGGGGCGACGGCGCCGTCGCAGGCGCGCTTCTGGCGCGTCCGCTTCGGTCGTCCGTTCGCACTCCCGGCCCTATTCGCCGGTGCGTGCGCGGTCGGGCCGCGGAGCTCTGCTCGCGTCGCCGCCGCGCCTCGGCACCCCGTCCAGCGCTCGTCTTCGCCCGCGTCGCGTCCGGTTTCACGCCTGCGCCTTCAACGGCGCGGGTCGGTCAGGCGTGCTGCGCGGCGGGAGCCACGAGGCGGGTGCGCTATTGGACGTCGTCGCCGTTCGCGTTCTAGCGGTAGTAGCGCGTCCACCTCCCGGTCGTTTCGGCCCGCACGGTTCCTCCGAGGGTGCTCTTCGCCGAGTGTCCGAGGCGGCCGGTACGTTCACTGTGAAAAAATTAGAGTGCTCAGAGCGAGCCCCGCCGGCTTGCATACGAAAAGCATGGAATGATGGAAAATGGCCTCGTCCGCGCGTCATCCGTCGGTCTCCGTTCACGACGAGGCAATGATCGAAGGGAGCGATCGGGGCCACTCGTATTGCGACGTTAGAGGTGAAATTCTTGGATCGTCGCAAGACGCACTGCAGCGACGGCGTGTGGCAAGCACGTTTTCCTCGATCAAGAGCGAAAGTCGGAGGTTCGAAGACGATCAGATACCCCGTCGTAGTTCCGACCGTAAACGATGCCGACTGGCGCTCCGCCGGCGTTCGCTTCGATGACCCGGCGGGGAGCCTGCGCGGGAACCATAGTCGGTTCCGGGGGGAGTATGGTTGCAAAACAGAAACTTAAAGGAATTGACGGAAGGGCACCACCAGGAGTGGAGCCTGCGGCTTAATTTGACTCAACACGGGAAAACTCACCCGGTCCGGACACCGGTAGGATTGACAGATCGATAGCTCTTTCTCGATTCGGTGGGTGGTGGTGCATGGCCGTTCTTAGTTGGTGGAGCGATCCGTCTGGTTGATTCCGATAACGAACGAGACTCCGGCCTGCTAACTAGCGCGTCGATTAGTGCTTTTCCGGTAGCGCGGCGGGGCCGAAGCCGTCGTCGGTAGCTCCGCGCGCGGCCCGGGCTTGCCGTTGCCGCCGCTCTCCTTCGCGTCCGGCGCTGCGGCCGCGTCCGGCGCTGCGGCCGCGTCCGGCTGCCGTCCCCCGTTCGCGGGGGTTCGGTCGCGGCGTGGTTGCGGCGTCGGTTGCGGAGCGGCGGCGGTGACCCGGTCGGCTCGGCCGCGCGCGAGCCCGGCGGCGGCACGCGTCGCGTCCGGGCCAGTCGGTTGGCGAACGCAGCGCTTCTTAGAGGGACGGGCGGCAGAAAGCCGCACGAGGCGGAGCGATAACAGGTGTGATGCCCTTAGATGTCCGGGGCCGCACGCGCGCTACACTGGAGGTATCAGCGGGCGCGTCTCCCCCGGCCCGAGAGGGTCGGGAAACCTCTGAACCACCTCCCGTGATAGGGATCGGGGCCTGGAACCAACCCCGTGAACGAGGAATTCCCGGTTAGGCGCGGGTCATCAGCCCGCGTCGATCACGTCCCTGCCCTTTGTACACACCGCCCGTCGCTACTACCGATCGAACGGTCCGGTGAGGTCCTCGGATCTGGCCGACGAGTCCGCTTACGCGCGGCGGCGTTTTGCGCCGTCGTCGGCGCGTTCTCTGATGGCCAGGAGAAGACGACCGAACCCGATCGCTCGTCGGCGTCCGGGTCGGTCCCCGGTCTCGCGGAGCGACGTACGACCTCTCAGTGGAACACCGCGACTGCCTGTTGTCGAAGCGGCGACTTCTGGGCATCGTCGTCCGATTGTCGAGGCGCCGCGTGAACGGATCGAAGGCGAGTAGCGTGTCCCTATCTACTGTCTAGCGAATGCAGAGCCGAGGGTACGGGCTTGAAGAAGTTCTCGGTATCGAGCGCGGGTAAACGGCGGGAGTAACTTGGACTCTCTTCAGGTGAACGGATCGAAGGCGACGAGGATGTTGCCGCTATCCCTATCTACTACTGTCTAGCGATAAGCAGAGCTGAGTTACTACGACGAAGACCACGAGTGTGTGTGTCCGTGTGTTATCCACGCGCATCGAAGCGGCGATTTCACTTGAGAGAGTTCTCGGTCGAGTGCACGAGTCGAAAGAGTTATGCGGCCGGTCGATTGCCGGGGAGTAAGTCTGAGTTACGACGAAGACCACGAGTGTGTGTGTCCGTGTGTTATCCACGCGCATCGAAGCGGCGATTTCACTTGAGAGAGTTCTCCCGAAATCGGAAGAACGAACCCAAGCTCGCGGTGCGGCCCACGGACGCGTGGACGTAGCCGCCACCGATGCCGGAAGGCGTTCGCGAGATGCACGCGCTCGATACGGCGACGCGGTCCGTCCCGTAAAGTCCCGAAAGATGACAAACTGCGGCTAGCGCTATGTAGCGGCAGGCCTGCGCAAGGCCTGCGCCGTTCGCCCGCGTCTCCGCCGCCGAACCGTGCGTGAAACCGAAAGCACGAAACTAAGCGGGCGGTGTCGGCCACGTACGCGCGGACCTAGCCGCGACCGATGCTGCGAGGTACAGGCGTTCGATACGGGGACGTGGTCCGTCTCGTAAATTCCCGAAAGATGACAAACTGCGGCCGGTGCCGGTAGCGGCGGGCCTGCGCCCGCGCCTCCGACGCGCTACCGCGAGGCCGAAGTGGGGGCTTGAGCGAAGCTTGCGCTCTCGCCCACGTACACGTGGACATAGGCGCGATCGATGCCGTCAGTCGCCGGGAGTGCGTGGTGACATGCACCGGGTAAAGACAGCCGAACCGTGCGTGGAATCGAAAGCACGAAACTAAGCGGGCGGTGTCGGCCACGTACGCGTGGACCTAGCCGCGACCGATGTTGCGAGGTACGGGCGTTCGATACGGCGACGTGGTCCGTCTCGTAAATTCCCGAAAGATGACAAACTGCGGCCGGAGCCGGTAGCGGCGGGCCTTCGCCCGCGCCTTCGCCCGCGCTACCGCGAGGCCGAAGTGGAGCTTGAGCTAAGCTGGCGCTCTCGCCCACGTACACGTGGACGTAGGCGCGATCGATGCCGTCAGTCGCCGGGAGTGCGTGGCGATATGCACCGGGCAAAAAACAGCGACGTGGTCCGACCCGTGAGTTATGGAGGTGCTCGGACCGTAAGCAAACGGATCGGCCCCGGCTGGATAGTCACGCCTCTAGGTGACCGTCGCACCCCGAGGGGGTCAAGACTATATTGAGGGCTTGCAGTCGGCAGGTTTCATGCCTCGGGGACCGTTCGGCAGGACGCCAGAGACGTCAGCCTGCGACGCCGCCAGCCCGGCGGGCGGCCGCCGCCTTCGCGCCGCCTCGCTTTCTCCCGTTCGTCCGCGAGCCGCGGGGCCGTTGGCGGCAGGCCCGCGCCTGTCGCCCGTTCCTCCGCCGCGCTACCGTACCCGAAACCGAAAGAACGAACCCACGCTCGCGGTACGGCCCACGGACGCGTGGACGTAGCCGCCACCGATGTCGGAAGGGCGTTCACGAGATGCACGCCGTCGATACGGCGACGCGGTCCGTCCCGTAAAAACCCGAAAGATGGCAAACTGCGGCTAGCGCGGTCGCCCGTTGCTCCGCCGCCCTAGCGTGCCCGAAATCGAAAGAACGAACTCGAGCGTGCGGTCTCGCCCACGTACGCGTGGACGTAGCCGCGACCGATGCCGGAAGGCGTTCGCGAGATGCACGCCGTCGATACGGCGACGTGGTGCGTCCCGTGAAAACACGAAAGATGGCAAACTGCGGCTAGCACGGTCGCCCGTTGCTCCGCCGCCCAGACGTGCCCGAAATTCGAAAGAACGAACCTAAGCTCGCGGTGCGACCCCCGTACGCGTGGACGTAGCCGCCACCGGTGCCGGAAGGCGTTCACGAGATACCGGCGCTCGATAGGAGTACGTGGTCCGTCCCGTAAAATCCCGAAAGATGACAAACCGCGGCCAGCACGAGGTAGCGGCGGAAGGCGTGCGCCGGTCGCCCGCGTCTCCGCCGCCCTACCGTGCGTGAAATCGAAAGCCCGAACTTGAGCGTGCGGTCTCGCCCGCGTACGCGTGGACGTAGCCGCGACCGATGTCGCGACGTGCGGGCGTTCGATGCGGCGACGCGGTCCGCCCCGTAAATTCCCGAAAGATGACAAAGTGCGGCCGGTGCAGGCAACGGCCGATTGTGGCGGGCATGCGCCCGCCTTCTACCGCCTTCGCCCGCAGCTCCGCCGCGCTACCGCGAGGCTCTAGTGGGACTCGAGCGAAACTCGCGCTCTCGCCCGCGTACACGTGGACGTAGGCGCGATCGATGCCGTCATTCGCCGGGAGTGCGTGGCGACATGCACCGGGTAAAGACAGCGACGTGGTCCGACCCGTGAGTTAAGGAGGTGCTCGGACCGTAAGCAAACGGATCGGCCCCGGCTGGATAGTCACGCCTCTAGGTGACCGTCGCACCCCAAGGGGGTCAAGACTATATTGAGGGCTTGCAGTCGGCAGGTTTCATGCCTCGGGGACCGTTCGGCAGGACGCCAGAGACGTCAGCCTGCGACGCCGTCAGCCCGGCGGACGGCCGCCGCCTTCGCGCCGCCTCGCTTTCTCCCGTTCGTCCGCGAGCCGCGGGGCCGTTAGCGGAAGGCCCGCGCCGGTCGCCCGTTCCTCCGCCGCGCGACCGTGCCCGAAACCGAAAGAACGAACCCACGCTCGCGGTACGGCCCACGGACGCGTGGACGTAGCCGCCACCGATGCCGGAAGGCGTTCACGAGATGCACGACGTCGATACGGCGACGCGGTCCGTCCCGTAAAAACACGAAAGATGGCAAACTGCGGCAAGCACGGTCGCCCGTTGCTCCGCCGCCCTGACGTGCCCGAAACCGAAAGAACGAAGCTAAGCTCGCGGTCCGACCCCCGTACGCGTGGACGTAGCCGCCACCGATGCCGGAAGGCGTTCACGAGATGCACGCCGTCGATACGGCGACGTGGTGCGTCCCGTGAAAACACGAAAGATGGCAAACTGCGGCTAGCACGGTCGCCCGTTGCTCCGCCGCCCTGACGTGCCCGAAATCGAAAGAACGAACCTAAGCTCGCGGTTCGACCCCCGTACGCGTGGACGTAAGCCGCCACCGGTGCCGGAAGGCGTTCACGAGATACCGGCGCTCGATAGGAGTACGTGGTCCGTCCCGTAAAATCCCGAAAGATGACAACTGCGGCTAGCACGAGGTAGCGGCGGAAGGCGTGCGCCGGTCGCCCGCGTCTCCGCCGCCCTACCGTGCGTGAAATCGAAAGCACGAACTCGAGCGTGCGGTCTCGCCCGCGTACGCGTGGACGTAGCCGCGACCGATGTCGCGACGTGCGCGGGCGTTCGATGCGGCGACGCGGTCCGTCCCGTAAATTCCCGAAAGATGACAAAGTGAGGCCGGTGCAGGCAACGGCCGATTGCGGCGGGCATTCGCCCGCTTTCTACCGCCTTCGCCATCGGCTCCGCCGCGCTACCGCGAGGCTCTAGTGGGACTCGAGCGAAACTCGCGCTCTCGCCCGCGTACGCGTGGACGTAGGCGCGATCGATGCCGTCAGTCGCCGGGAGTGCGTGGCGTTATGCACCGGGTAAAAACAGCGACGTGGTCCGACCCGTGAACAAGGAGGTGCTCGGACCGTAAGCAAACGGATCGGCCCCGGCGGGATAGTCACGCCTCTAGGTGACCGTCGCACCCCAAGGGGGTCCAGACTAATATGTAGGGTTGTGGTTGATCGGCATAGGTTAGCGTCTCGGAAGGATGTCCTCGTAGCTCCTTTCCTGATGACGGTTAGCTCCCCGTTTGCCGGTGCAAGATCGATTCTACACGGCCGGCGCGTCCTCGAATTTCCGCCGCCGAACCGCCCGCCTTTCAGACGCTGCGTTCGCCCGCCCGTTGACGCCCGCGTTTGCCCGCCTTCGCCCGCCTTTTGAAGCTCGCCTTCGTCCGCCTTCGCCCGCCTTCGCCCGCCTCTGGACGTCCGCTTCTTCACGCCCGCCTATTAGACGCTGCGTTCTACCCGCATCTTTGGACGCACGCCTTCGCCCGCCTTTCAGACGCCGCTGCGTTCGCCCGACCCTTTCGACGCACGCGTTTGCCCGCCCGCCCGCCCGCCTTATTTCCTTCCTTCGCTCGCCCGCGAAGTAATATATTGATACTAAAAGTATGTAACGCTGCACAACCTATTCCTTCAGTTACCATATGTAAACCTCAGCCGCTTTCATATTCTTCCTGATTTTGGCACAAGGCCAGATATTTCGAGGGTGCTGGAGTCGAATATACCGGCCCCAGTGCTTAACTGGTACTTTGCATTGTCGACCTCGAAAAGATGAAAGTTGGCATCGAGGAATTTGAACTGAAAATGTAAAGAGCTGGAACAAATGCTAATTTTGTCGAACGCTGCAGAGAGCCGCTTTCATATTCTTCCTAATTTTGGCACAAGGTCAGACATTTCAAGGGTACTCGTGTCGAATACACCGGCTCCGGTGCTAAACGGGTACTTTGCATTGTCGACCCCGAAAAGATGAAAGATAAAGTAGGTATCGAGGAATTTGAACTGAAAAATTAAAGAGCTCGAACAAATGCTGATTTTGTCTAACGCTGCAGAGATTAAAATAATGATGAATTCTTCAGGTTACGAGAAAAATTCTAATTAATAATTCTTGAATTACTGCATTAAATATCATGATAAGCACTCCTGTTAATGTCACTATATATTTCATATATTGAGATGCACTTACTCTTACATGTATGTATGTATGTATGTATGTTTGCATGCATGTATCTATTTATGTATTATCTATCCGTCTAAATATGTGTCTGTCTGTCTGTCTATCTGAGAGTCTGTCTGTGTGTCTGTCTTTATGTATGTATGCATGAATTAAATGAAGGAATGAATAAATGAATGAATGAATGTAAAAATTTTGTTTGGCAGTGTTTCTCTATGTTTGGTAAACATCCTCCTAAAATTTTAATATCAAACGATTCGATTCGCAATTTGCTTGTTATTTCCTATTTTTGTGTTGTGCACATTGGTGCTCTGTTCAATGTTATTATACCTACCTACTGCAACAAGCAAAACTCCACTTTCGACGTGAGTATAAATAATACCCCAAAAGCTAAGAATTCGGCAGTCCGTGACTGTGTGCCATAGGATAAATTCCTCACTCAGAGGAAATTGATGATGGTCAGTAATCATCGATAATTATTCCACAGAACGTGGAAGAATAACCCAAGATTAGAAACCGTGTAAGTTTTGAAGCCAGTGCCTTTTTGCTCAGTGTAACGAACATGCGAGAAAGGTGTAGTTTCCCTTTGGTATCAATACAAATGTATTAACGTTACCAGCATCTCTGCGAGTATCATTAAAGAATTCCTCGTTTTTGCATCCACAAGGGCGGAAAACAAAAGCGAATACTTCCTTTAAAATGTTAAATTTATGGATTAATAAAATAGTTGTAGGTTGAATTCCCTTATTGTGCTTTCTTCGTTCTCCTGGAAAACCTACGTTTCCGTTGTTGTTCAAGATGGGTACCATTTGGCCTTGGGTATGTCATTTGCCATAATGACGTGCGATCCATATGATGGTAATTATTGATCATAATCTTCCTTCCCGTTCATTCTGTGAATCAGGAGATTCAGTCAGGAAATTATAAATTCTGTAATGTCGAAGGAGAATTTAAACTATACAGTACTAACTGCAATACCGTAATACAGTACAAGAAACTTTGCAATTAATAGGAATATAAACAATAACTCTAGATGTCTTTAGTGGACAGCAATTTGTTGAAGTATTAGGATCAAAATACCATTTCCTTCTCGTTCACATATCACTTCAAGACAGTGTATTGCAAAATGCCCAGGAAAAAAAATATGGCTTTCACCAAAGGCATTAGCTTGAGCAGAGAGCTTGCAATGGCCACAGGAATTCTTTTAACCATAGTAACTTTTAAGTAATACTTTATCACTGAAAGAAAAAAAATCTTAAAAACAACCAGAATAATAAAAATAATCCATTAATCAATATTACTGGTTCCTACGTATACCATTAATTTACAGACTGTGCAATCGACCAAACTGAAACAGAAGCAATAAAAAATCTGTCATTTCACATTAATGGAAGAACACATACAAAATTGTAGTTCCTGTTATACTATACCGCAAAATTTAGACGGGCTCTCACGACTAGAAATCCTGTGACCATATATATATATATGCTCAAGCAAAGCTAACATGCGTTTAAACAAAATCGACAATAACAGTACTATTATGCGGCCAAATATATCAAATACTATAGAAAACCATACAGTCACACATACAATAACACGTATCCAAATATGCACACACTAACCATATTACGCATATATCAATATAAGCCTCCCCCACTTCTCCATGCCATTTGCAGGTCTCAAATACTCAAGCTGTAAACGTTAGCAAGTCATGTCTTTCTAACAGATTGTTCTGCCATAATCCTCCTCATTGTTATATTTTGACGGATTAATCCATCAAAATCTATTTCAAATCATCAACAAATGTTCGATGTTAACTTCTTAATTTTTTTAAGCTGTTAAACTTCTCTCATCACCACCACTGACGCATAATTTGCCTGTACCATCATCACAACCATTTCCTATATCGACACAACCATTTCCAACATCAATAACACCACCACCGCTGCCACAGAATCCCTTTCTCAAGTATCACTGCTTTTCCCACAGCAATTCTACAAGAATACAATCAGTATCACAAGCACTAGAATTACATCAAAACACCAAAATAATAAACCACAACGCCACGATTATCATGGAGAAAAATCAAAGCTGTTCCCGGCTCTACTACCATCACTACGACAGTGAAACACCTCAAGTAACGAGGAATGGATATCAATAGGGCTTATACGTGGCTATTCGGCATGCTAGAAATAGCAACGACAAAAACTCACTCAAGTGACACCCAAATGTGTTGCACATATATATATATATGTATATATTATATTATATTACATTATATTATAGAGATAGACAGACAGACATACAGAGACACCAGAGATACAGAGAGCAAGAGATGTGTTTATGTACCTGAGCAGATACATAAAGCCTGCAGCTTGTATGTGTTGGTAGAGAGAGATCCATGAATTAGGTACTCCAAAACACTCGGAAGGACGGTGCCGGTCCGTGTGAGCGTGCAGTAAATAATTAATTTAAAGAACGGAAAAACAGCGAAAAATGAAAACGAACGTTCGGACGTGCACAAGCAATATATTAATTTGACACACGTGTAAGAAGTGAGTTGTTATTAACGTTCCTTATTTTTGGTATTTTCCAGTTTCCGATGAAGAGCTATGCTCGAAATATTAACAACTACTACACCCAGCGCCAAATTAATATATTGCTTGTGCATGTTCTCACATTCGTTTTCTTTCCTTTTTACCTCTAGTGTTTTGCTCTTTGAATGGACTATACATGCATACATATATACATATCCATGTGTGTGACTGTATGTGATGTTGTATGTATTTGTACATGGACCTACATTATACACATATGTATACGCATATCATAGTTCGTTAGCTACTACACACATTTTTTTCTCTCCTTGTTTCTCTCCTTGTTTTTTTCTGCGTACATTTCTGTAGAAGAGCGTAGGCTCGAAGCGTAAAAGACTTTTTCTATTCCTGAGCGCTATACTAATACATCTGTTTGTTTGTACACCACCTGCCTTCGTCTTTTGTTTATTTTCGTAAACTTTCCCTTATATATATATATACATATATATACGCATATATATATATATATATATATATATGCGTATATACATATATATATATATATATATATATATATATATATATATTATATATATATATATATATATATATGCGTATATATATATGCGTATATATATATATGCACACTCACACACGCACACACACAGAAACACAATGACCTCCACACACATATAGACTGTGTATAAATATAACTCAGTGGTTGTGCTAGTGTGTATGTATGTGTGCATGTGTGTGCGAGTGTTTGTATTTCATATTTTCTTAATTATTGACATATTTCGATTCACTGTCTTCGACAGTCATTTATCATGAGGTTTCCAAACATTATTAGCACGAAGTGAAACCACATAACTTTACTATGCCAACATTATTATAAATTACAATACCAAGTCGCTACTATGAATGTTAACATTGTTTTGTTTTTTGTTCCTACTCGAGCCATGCCTGGCTCATAAAGGCCCGTTTCCCTGTTTCCTTGGCGTATAAGTTCCCCACCTGGACGGGACGCCGTTCTGTCGCAGGTGAGCTGCATGATTCATGAGGGAAGATTGAAAGAAAGTTGTGGCGAAAGAGTCAGCAGAAGTTCGACTTAACCTTCTGCCGAAGCCGCGTGAAGCTTAGGTGTTTCGGTCATAAACACACACATCGCCCAGTCTGAGATTCGAACTCGCGATCCCTCGACCGTGTGTCCGCTGCTCTAACCACTAGGCCATGTGCCTCCACAAATGTTAACATTGCTCCGAGCATATTGAATCCCTCGACCGTGAGTCCGCTGCTCTAACCACTAGGCCATGTGCCTCCACGAATGTTGACATTACTCCGAGCATATTCAACTATTGAGAAAATACCAGCACAATGCACGACAACAAAGTTAGAAGCCACCTGATGCAACAATAACTCTGCTACAAGGATACTTTATCCGTTACATACCTTTGCATAACTAAACGCAAACGCCGAGCAGCAGCACTGCCAGCTAATCCAACATAGCGAATGTTACCACAACCAACCCAACACTAACAGCAATAATTCCATAGCCGTCATCTCTACCACCACCACCAATAACAATAACAACAACAACAACAACAACCACAAGAACAACAACCAGAAGAACAACACAACCACCAATACCAACACCATCTTTTCTCCTACCACTACAATTATCCCTATTGCGACCATTGCTATAGTGATTATCGCCAACACTATTCGAACAACAATCATCACTACCGTTTCATCGCCACCAGCACCAACACCAACACCAACACAACACCACTGCTGCAAAGAACAATACACTAAAGCCTCTTCTCGCATCGCTATTAACAGAAAACAACGTATATTGAGAAACCCTGACATATTTTAGCCTCGGGACAGTGAGGATAAATCCTGAACGCTTTTCTATAGGCACACATATACAGGAAGCTACAAACTTAACTGCACATATACGTAGGAAGACACAGGTATTACATAAGCACACATAATCACACATACACTCACAACGTGTATGTGTGTGTGTGTGTGTGTGTGTATATGTGTGTGTGTGTGGTTGTTTATGCACATTTGCACATAGGACTTTCTTGAACAGTCGAATCACTTCGGTGACATATGGCTAAGACAAGGAGGGATTAAGATGATCGCCTCTTTTGCTAAGCAGTGGTGATGATGGTGACGGTGATGATGATGATGATGGTTGTAGTGGTGATAGTGGTGACGGTGGCGCTGGTTGTGGTGGTATTGATAATAATGGTGGTGGCAGTGGTGGTGGTGGTGGAGGAGGTAGTAGTAGTAGTAGTAGTAGTAGTAGTAGTAGTAGTAGTAGTAGTAGTAGTAGTAGTAGTAGTAGCAGTAGTAGTAGTAGTAGTAGTAGTAGTAGTAGCAGCAGCAGCAGAAGCAGCAGCAGCAAGTAGTGGCGGTGGTGAGGCTGCAGAGGGTGATTATGATGTATGAAATAATAAATAAGAGTTTAAGATTTAAGAGAACCAGTGGAATTAACGAGGAAAACCATCTCACACCAACATTCTCATTTCACTGTAGAAACTTAAGCACAACAGGTTTGAAGTATAAGATTAAAAAGAACATGAATATTTTTATTATTAACACCAATGATGATACTGTGAATCATAATAATAATAATAATAATAATAATAATATAGCACTAGCTGGACCCGTGAAAAATTCACGGAAATATAGAAAATGTTAGCATCTGCAAACAGTATACTGGTGCCATGAGAAATCTGTATATATTTTGGCCGTCTCTCTTTACATCTGAGTTCAAATTCTGCCGAGGTCGACTTTGCCTTTCTTCCTTTCGGGTTCGATAAATTAAGTATCAATTGTGTGCTGCGGGTCAATCTAATCAACTGGCCCCCTCCCCACAAAAAATTTTGACCCAAAATGTATATTGTGACAGTTATATACTATAGAAAGTAATGTAGCACCAATGGCTATATAATCCAACGAAACTATCTCAGTTACAAAAACGTAAACGAAATTAATATTAACCTTAAAACACTTCGTACATATTCAAAGAACCTTCTTGGTTTAGTAGAACGGAACGTTTTTATTCTTTTACCTGTTTCAGTTATTTCACGGTGTCTATGATGGAGCACTACCCTTTAGTCGAAGAAATTGACCACTGGGCTTATTCCATGTAAGCCTGGTGCTTATTCTATCAGTCTCTCCTGCTGAACAGCTAAATTGCCATTTTAGATATCTGCTTGTACATAATCAGAGTGCAAATATACAAACTGAAATGCAAAAGAATGAAATAATAAATGGATTTACGAATGAAAGTTTGATAATTGCATTTATTTCCAACACGCGACAGTTATTATTGCAAACATATTTTAACTAACCTAAACTATACACACACAAATACATTCATATATATATATATATATATATATATATATATATATATATAAACACACAAGGAATCCACTTATAGGGATTCTACGCGCTAGAAAGAATAGCTAGTTTCTATAACCACAAAATTTTTATTTTAATTAAATTCCATTTCCCTTTGATATGATTAAATACTGTAAGTTTTTGGGATAATTTTCGGTTAAAAGTTGGCGGTTTTTTATTGTAGCCAGCGAAGTAATGCGTCTGCGCAGTAATATTTGCAAAGTTAGGTCGTATAAACACGAGACAAGTAGTCTTGTTTGTCTCGTGTGGATATGTTTAACCCTAGGTTGGACCTGCTGAGGGAAATCAGAGCTTGTGAGTTCTTGACTCACTAAAAGAAGATTAGAAACCAATTGGTCCAGGAAAATAGATGGTAAATGTTTTTCATTTCCAAATTTATTCCTGTCGAATTTTATCCCCAAATTTTGTGGTTATAGAACCTAGCTGTTCTTTCTAGCGTGTAGAATCCCTATTAGTGGATTCCTTATGGGTTTAAATACACACTATATCGTATGACTAATATATAGTCTTTTTGACTAATTTTTTTTACACGTTAGACCACTGGAAATGTAAATTTTGATTAAAAGTTTTTAATTTTAATTAAATTACATTTCCCTTTGATATGATTTTATATATATATACTTTTCTTTCTCACTGGACCGCTGGTGGCGAAAAATTTCTCTTGAATTTTTTTGCTATTGATGAATATTGATGAATATATATATATATATTATATATATCTATATATATATATATATATATATATATATATATATATAGTAATACTAAGCAATAAAGGGTTAGCAACGAATTGCCTTACCACATACCGAATTTAGAAATAGCAGTCAAAGAGTTATAGCTATTTCTTCTACTAAAAAGGGAGATCTCAGTAAAGACAGCAATTGGAAGGCAGACAATTAGTAGAAGAAATAGCTATAACTCTTTGACTGCTATTTCTAAATTCGGTATGTGGTAAGGCAATTCGTTGCTAACCCTTTATTGCTTAGTATTACTTAAATTTTCCTCGAATGAGGCTTTTACATGCCGAAGACTACTTGGAGTAATTGATAATTATTCCAAATTAATTAATTTCACCCTTCATTATTACGGAAACCATATTTTATCTCAGTAGATGACCACAGCATCTTGTTTTGGCTACACGCGGGTGGGAAGGGGCTGGTGACACAATCGTTTCATTCACACATTGAGTTTGGTGATACTAGTGCGGATTCTAGCTCGCTCTGATACTGAGTTGATTTGGTGCCTTCTAGTATCTCAAAATTCAATATATAATCATTTATGATTATAGTATTCTACGCTGAAGAAAAAGAAGTTTCGGTAATATAGAATTATTTAATATTTAATATTTAATTCTTATGCTTTCCTAAAACCTTGATTTCGAAACGTACGTCCGTAGATAACTTTAAAATGTATGATAGATTGCCGTCAATTCATTCTCCTTACCTGTTTGTGTCTGCCTTCCAATTGCTGTCTTTACTGAGATCTCCCTTTTTAGTAGAAGAAATAGCTATAACTCTTTGACTGCTATTTCTAAATTCGGTATGTGGTAAGGCATTCGTTGCTAACCCTTTATTTTGCTTAGTATTATTAAATTTTTCCTCGAATGAGGCTTTTACATGCCGAAGACTACTTGGTGTAATTGATAATTATTCCAAATGAATTAATTTCAACATCTTCATTATTACGGATAACTATATATATATATATATTCATCAATATTCATCAATAGCAAAAAAATCAAGAGAAATTTTTCGCCACCAGCGGTCCAGTGAGAAAGAAAAGTAAGTCAACAGACTATATAATATACATTCAACAATATTAAGGAATGGCCTTGATAGGGCATTCGACCCACTAGAAAGAGCAGCTAAACTCAAACCGCTAAATAGTTTGTTTCAGAAGCCAAGGAAAATAAAAATAGATGATAAGGTAAATGTTTTTATTTTCCATTGGTTTCTGATTACAACTATTTCGGTTTGAGTTTAGCTGCTCTTTCTAGTGGGTCGAATGGCCTATCAAGGCCATTCCTTAATATTGTTGAATATATATATATATAATATATATATATATATTATTATATATATATATATATATATATATATCTATACACATATGTCTCGAGGTGTAACTGTAATTCAAGGGGGGGCCAGCCTTGTCATATTCTGTGTGAGGCTGAATCTCCTTGAGAACTATTTTATTGTTATGCGTGTTTTTGGAGTACTCAGCCTTGTGTGAGTTAATTTTATCCTCGCGTGGTAATGAAAAGGAAATTGACATCCAATATTTGCTGTCTATGTTTCTATGTATGAATTTTACTTTGGAATTAGGTATCTGCTATCTCTCTCACTTTCTCTCTTTCTCTTTCACTTATTTTGTGTCCCACTTCTCTCCCGCTTTTGATGTATGTATATACATAATACATACACAACTACCTCAATCATATATATATATATATTATATATATATATATATTATAAAACTTTGTTTTAATTCATATAAAAAATTGTTAAGTTATAATTTATACAAATAATATGATTAGGAAAAAAAAAATCTTTAATCTAATGAATACTTATATTAAGTTATTAAACGAGAATGGCTGTATATAAATCTAAACAATAACTCTGGAAGGAATTTACCTAAAATACCAACCATAACATAATGGCA
>NC_043003.1:41424208-41426708 GCF_006345805.1 Octopus sinensis | reverse complement strand
TTTCCCCATAACTCAAAGCCCATTTTCTGAATGGCAGCGAGATGGCAGAGCCACTAGACCGGCAGGTTAAATTACTTTAATTATTTATTCGCTTCATTGCGTGCTAATTTTAAATACCTACACATTAAAGTTTCATTTTCAACCTTTCGTTATAAATACACTGCTGTCCGTTCTAATCTCCATTTCTCTCCGTTCTCCTTCCCTCCCTAGAGAACATTTGCAACATTTAAAGCAACAGAAACTGGGCGAGCGCGTGGTCTTCAAAGTTCTCACATCGTTCTACCTCAAAGTTCATTAAAGTGTATCTAGTGCAAGACAAGGCACTTACTCACTACACATATCTATGTGCATCATTCTTTTGGTCATATCGAAAATAGAACACAATGCATATGCGTGTATACATACATACATACATACTACATACATACATACATACATACATACATACATACATACATACATACATACATGCATAATACATAGTGCTTCCATAAAATTCTGTTTTCTGATGGGGAAAGCGGCCGAAACAGTTCTCATGCTTCAAACAGTTAACAAGGACGCTGCCATGCGCAAAAGAAGTTAACGAGTTGTTTTCACGCTTTAGAAATGGTCAATTGTTGCTTGAAAACCAACATCGTTCATGGCGACTCTCGTTCTCCCGGACGAATGATAACATCAAGAAAATTCATGAACTGATATTGGAGGACCGTCACCGAACAATTGATGAACATGTTGTTATGACTGGTGTACGCTGGAGCTCCTGCCAACGAATGAGAAAAGAGTCGCAGCAAAACTTATGCCTCGCTTGCTCATGGAAAATGTAAAGCAGTCACGGATGAATGCGCGTATTGAACTAAAAGAACTGTTGGCAGTCGATCCAGACCTTTTCTCGCAAATCATCACTGATGATGAAAGCTGGTGCTACGGGATGTGCAGATGTGGAAGAAATGAAAAAACAAACGACGGAAGCATTAAATGGCATCACTGCTTTGAACTGTGGACTGATGCATTGCTTCAAATAGAGGGAGGATATTTTGAAGGCGATAGAAGTGTATACATGTAAAACTAAGTGAATGACATATTATTGCAGCGTTCCAGTTTCTTTTGGCTACCCACATGTATAGATCTTTGCACCGATCTTCTAAGTTGTTTTCACAGATATTCTGAATTCGAATTTCCCTTTATTCCCTGTAAAACATGAAATTTTTCACCGCTTCAACGTTTGATTATATAAGTATTTTGCATATATCTATATATATATATAGAGAGAGAGAGATATTTAATAAATGTTATTATTTTGTGCCCAAAATATCAAGGTCGGACACTTTTTGACTAACTCTAGTATATATCGATATTAATATATTGCCCAGGTGTCAAAAGCATAATGATATTCGTGGGGCAGTAGATGATAGCGGTACATTGAATTGTTGGTATGGTTGTGGAATAGTATTATAACACATCCTTCTGATATATATATATAAACATATATATATAATTTATTTATCTAAGGTCACAATACATGTATTAAAGCGCTATTAATATTTTCTTATGTTGAGAGAACTCAAACATATCCTTCAGGCACAAACAAATGGGTTGTCCGGAAAGTTCGTGTCGATTTTTAAAGGAAAGAAAAAGGTCAATAAATACTTGCCATTACATTTTTAATCAACCAAATATGAACCATTACACAATGCATCTCCATCTTTCCTTTAGCTTGAAAATACCCTCTTCCAAGATTTAAGGTGGTTTCATGGCAAAGAATTCATCAAGGTATCTTTTTACGTCATCCAAGGAATTGAAATTTTTACTATGAAGACTATTCTGCAGATACCTGAATAAGTGGAAATCCTAAGGAGCAATATCTGGTGAATATGGAGCGTAGGGTAACACATCCCAGACGAGCTGCAGCAATTTTTGCCTGGTTCCCAAATCATCAAGTGCCGAAAATGAACTTTCTTATCTTCCATTTCAAAGGGTTACAGAATTAACACAGGTTATAGGAACATAAACCTTCTTCCACGAAAAGATAGCTTAAACTGTGTTCTAAATGGAGGTGTAGTCAAATCCTGTTTTATGGACTCAACCATTCTCTAAAATAAGTTGGAAGGTTAGCTACTATAATTCGGCACGAACATTCCAGACAACCCAATACGTATCATCACGAACTAAAGAAATTGGATATTAGAAAAATCGTGAAATAAACTGGGAAGGAAGCATATAGAAAACCTGCAGACAGTAAACAACAGAAAACGAAAAGCGAAACACAGAGATTAAAGGATCAAAAATAAAAGATAAAAGGTAAAAAGGTAACAGAGCTATCTTCATTAGACCTCAAATGATAAGGTTGGAATATTATCAAGTCAGTCAGGAATACGCGGAATTTTCCACTTCGACATAAGCATGCAACCACTGAAAATTTCTGACTTGGAGTTCAATAGTGAGTTACGGATCTTAGATCTGAACAGGATCTGCGCTCTTTCAGCCAAACAAATTTGTCTCA
>NC_043003.1:41411708-41416708 GCF_006345805.1 Octopus sinensis | reverse complement strand
GGATCCCAATGGCCTCCGCAGATAGCTGTGGAGGTCATAACGTTGCGCGTGTTACATAGGCTGGAGGGACTAAAAGTGGAATATCGCTCGTGGCCGGGTGACGCCAACTCGGAGCTCGCCTTGATTTTAAAACAAGCATGGGTGATGGTGGAGTACACTGACACAAGTGATGATGAGGTGGAAAATTGACAAGAGGTTGAAAAGCCTCAGTGTTATAAAGCGTAAGAGGCTCAGTGCCTCATTTGTAAATGGACTAGTGTTGATTGTATATTCAATATTTTATTCTATGTTATTGCATGTTATCATTTGTAATGTCCAATAATTTTTAAAACTGTCGTGAGAGGTTCAATACCTCGTTTTGTTTTTTCTGTTGGAAAAAAAAGAATATTGTTTTAGAGAAGCAGAAATTCGGTGGGCGTTTTTATGGAAAAGTTTATGAAGTTTCGAGCCTATGTTCTTCGACCAAAAATGGGACCGAAAAGATGGAGAGACAAAAAGACGGACTATGTGTGTGTGTATGTGTGCGTGTATGTGTGTGTGTATGTGTGCGTGTATGTGTGTGTGTGGTTGTGACTGTGTGTACCTGTTTCTGTATGTGTTTGCATGTGAATCAGGGTAGTGGTGTGCAGCTTTGTAGTTAGGTATTGCACTCAGCAACGTAGGATTGTGGTTTCGTTTTCTGCGCCGCCTTATGTGTTGCGTTCTTGACCGAAACACTTCATTTCACCCTGCACCAGTCTGCACAGCTAAAAGAAATGCGTAGCCTCACGATCGACCGCGTCCAGTCCATTGGTGCAAGAAATATACACACCACAGAATCTGGGGAAACCAGCCATTTGAACCTATGGTTTGAGGTTAGTCTTTGATTATCTTTGAGGCATACATACTTAAGTATATATGCATTTATGCAGCTATGTATGTACTTTCTTCGTCTGAATGCAACATTATTTCTTCTCATGTTGTTGCACCAGAACACTCTCTCACTCTTATTTAATTTACTAAATTAATATTTACAGTTTATACAATTAACAGTCACAATAATATATAATTTCCTTTATACAAATATGTATGACCTATATATCAATAGCACATTGGTGAAGATCTGATAAGGAATAGGTTAGATATATGAAAACAAATGAATACAATACTGTGAAGATTAGATTTATTAAATTAAAATTATCTTTTGCTACAATTTATTGTTACAATAATATAAAATTTTCTTTGTACTTAAATATACACAGTAAAGACGTGCGGCTTAGTTGTTTGTGTATTTCACTCAAAATCGTAAGCTCGTGTGTTCGTGACCCGGGGGGGGGGGTGTTTCCATGAGCAAGACACTTTATTTCACAGAGCTCCAGTCTACTCGGTTGGAAGATCGAATAGTATCTGTATTTCAAAAGGCCAACATTTTCACATCCTGTTCCATGATGAGAACTAAGTTAAGGGAACGCGTGTTTGTGTGGTGCTCAGCCATTCCCATGTTTTTTTTTTTTTAAGTAGCACGCTCTTCCGTTGTTCGGGTCAACTGGAACCCTCGTTGTCGTCACCGACTGAGTGCCAGGTACATGTACTTAAACCTAATCGGAAACTACGCATATTCATTTCATATAGAAGTATCACTTTCTCCGTAACGCCATTCCATTTCACCACCATCAGCCCCCTTCACTATCACCAGCAAAATATGTCCCATGACGTCAAAAATTGACTGCGGCAGCAGTGCTGGAGCATCACCTTTGGTCGAGTAAATGGACCTCAGGTCTTATTCTTTGTAAGCCTAGTACTGATTCTATCGGCATATTTTGCCGACATCAAAGATACGGGGACGTAAACACACTAGCATCGGTTGTCAAGCGATGTTGGGCGCGCAAACATACACACACACACACACACATGTACACACATATATATACACATATATGCGACGGGCTTCTTTCAGTTTCCGTCTACCAAATTCAATCACAAAGATTTAGTCGGGCCGAGGCTATAGTAGAAGAAACTTGCACAAAGTGCAACGCAGTGGAACCGAACTCGGAACCATGTGGTTGGTAAGCAAGCTAATTACCACACAGTCACCACTGTGCATATATGAGACAACAACTCCAAGGCTATGTGGAATTTTCAGGACGTTTATAAAGAGAAAGTTAGCCTTACAGCTGTTTCTGGGTTAGTATGGATATCCCTTCATCAGAGATGATGTGAGATGGTTAAATAGAGGTAAATAATATATATATATATATGTGTGTGTGTGTGTGTGTATAAACGTATATACATACATACATACATACATACATACATACATATACTTTAATATTAAAATTGCAAAGAAATCACAAAACTATCACAAAAACTGCTACTCAAACTTTCACTTTCCCGGAGAATCGTGATCAAGAAATTAGTTTTACGGATGCAATTCACATTGAAACACATCATAATATATTATATGGAAAACCATGTAAAATCTATTTCTTGTTCCTTTCTGGATCACAACTGCCCGACGAACAGGAACGTGAAACTCTAAATAGTAGTTTTTTGTGGTAATTTTGTGATATTTTTCATGCTTTAATATTAAAGTATATTACTCTACAAGTGAAGGCGCATGGCTCAGTGGTTAGAGCGTCGAGCTTCCGATCGTGAGGTTGTGATTTCGAATCCCGGGCTGCGTGTTGTGTTCTTGAGCAAGACACTTTATTTCACGCTGCTCCAATTCACTCAGCTGTAGAAATTAGTAGCGAAGTCACAGGTGTCAAGCTGTATCGGCCGTTGCCTTTCCCTTGGATAACACTGGTAGCATGGAGAGGAGAGGCAGGGGAAACTACTGGTCTTCCATAAACATTCTTACCCGGACTTGTGCCTCGGAGGGTAACATTCTAGGTGCAATCCCACGGTCAGTCATGACCGAAGGAGGTCTCATCATATACACACACACACATATATTTATGTACATATATACGTATATACATATATTTATGTACATATATACGTATTTACATATATATATATATATATATATGTATGTATGTAGTATATATATATATATATATATATATATATATATCGAAAAAGTAAAAAGAAACAAAGAAAATGCACACCGGGTATAAAAGTAATGGTGTTTTTGATAAAGGCAAATATATATACGTACAAATAAATGATTTGAGGTGGAATTAAGAAATATAAAAATCGTACACCCAATATTTCACACGATTATTGTATAAAAGCAATCACATGCATGGTAGAAAAATACCCAGAAGAGATCCTAGGATGCTTCATCCAAAACTTCATAATCACAGCACTGAATCTTTTCTCCAGAACAACTACTTCATGTTCGATATATTTTACTATCGGTAAAATGTGGAATTGCAATGGGAACGCGAGCTGCCCCAGTGATCGTGAACCTTGTAATGGGTTATCTAGAACTTAAATATACCAATAATCACAACAAAAATATGGTACCTCATTTCATTACTATTTAAATGAGAACTGGAAAAGGTACTTAGATGATTGCTTTATACTTTGGAATGATAGCATGAACAAACGCATCGATTTCAAAATAATGCTCAGCAATATCAATAGCAACCTACAATTCACCATGGAACACAGCAATACACAACTTCCTCTTCTTGACATTCTAATTAAAATAGTCAATAACCACATCGAAACGGACATCTTTTACAAACCCACAGATTCAAAACCAATACCTATTATTCAACTCATGCCACCCCAAACACATAAACATTAATATACCTTATAATCTGGCGAAAAGTATTTCTACCTCAGTTTCGGATACCTATACCTGTGAACTAAGACTCCGTGAACTTAAATAAATACTAATCAGGAGACATTAGGCAAACAAACATTATGAAAAGTTAACCGACATACTACACCAAATTTAAAAGTACTCCCATAAATTTCCAAACATAACCCAAGAAACAACGAGGCATTCAACATCATCAACCAAAATCTACCCAATGTCACTGGAGATAAAAGATTAAACGAAATGTTGTGCTCATAAAAGCAAAATTCAACCGAAATCGTTGAAAAGATATTAACCGGCGCAAGATTATATCCCCTAACAACGGAACCAAAAATGAAAAAAATTAGGCGGCCTAAATGTTGCACATGCGCCCACTTTTGGAGGGTACAGAATTTCACTTCAAACAAGGTGATATGTTTAAGATAAAGTTAAATTTCACTTGTACCTCTGAAAACCTACTCTATGTTATAACCTGCTTTGATTGCAAAAAACACTATATAGGCCAAACACGAATGTCTCTCAAATCCGCATCCCACAATATAGACAGATACAGGTCAGTGAGTACATAGATAGGTATGCTAGGAACCTTAAACCAAACTTCCTAATTTTCCCTTTTCATCAATCTTCCCAGAATACCTCAGAGCAGCAAAGACTAAATAAAGAGGCAACTTTCATTAATAAATATCAACTACAACTTAACATGAACACACAACTTAATACAAGATACTACTAATCATACTAATACCAATAATCTCATTAATCCTCATAATCCCATACACCATTTACTCTATTAACCATATTAACCTAATTGCATCATTTTCAGAACTGCTTATCCCCCTTGCATATAATATTTTCATTCAGCTACCATTAGAACCAGCACCGTTAGGAAATCGGTGTTGATTCAAAGTTAGTGAACAGCGATGACGAAACTGGTATGACTTTCTATAATGACTCGTGATAATGATTTTTATACTTCTTAATTCCACCGAAAATCATTCATTTGCATGTATATTTGCATCCATTTTTTGCATGTATATTTGCATTCATTTGCATGTATATTTGCATTCATTTGCATCCATTATTCTTATACCTAGCGTGCAATTACTTTGTTTCTTTTCACTTTTCCCCTATTTGTACCACGTGTAGTCTTTTTTCTTTGAAGCCTCTTTCTATGATATATATACGTGTATATATATATATATATACATGTATGTATATGTGTAGATATATGTATGTGTTATGTATGTAT
>NC_043003.1:41396708-41404208 GCF_006345805.1 Octopus sinensis | reverse complement strand
TGACATCAGAGTTCGAGCCTGTTCCCAAGGCTTTGAGTATATCTTCAATGTGGTGTAAGAGCTGTGTTAGACAGTCCCTGCCACAGCGAAAGCCATGCTGAATTGCATTTAGGAGTTTGTGGGTCTCCAGGAAGTCAGCTATACTTGATCTTAACACTCTTTCAAACACTTTAATGATGTGGGAGGTGAGTGAGATTGGGCGATAGTTGACTGCGAGGGATCTGTTTCCCTATTTAAAAACCAGGATGACTGACTCGAATAGAAGCTGCTTCGGTATATAACCAGAGTCAAACGAATTTCTCCAGAGGTTGGTCAGAGGGACTGCAAGTTGGTGTCTACATTCCTTCAGGAGACTAGCGGGGAATCTATCAGGGCCTACAGCAACATATATATATATATATATATATATATATATATATATATATATATAGATATATATATACATATATATATACATATATATATACATATATATATATATATATATATATGTGTGTATATATGTATATATATATGTATGTATATGTATATATATATATATATATGTATATATATATATATTGTATATATATATACATATATATAAATGTATATATATATATATATGTATATATATATATATATATATGTATATATATATGCGCTTATGCTTCTCACTCTCTTTTTCTCTCTCTCTGTATTTATTTATTATATACTTATGCATGTAGGTATGTTCATATGTAAACTCTGTGTATTAATAATTTTTTGATGTCTATTTACTTTAGTGAGTTTTTGCTCGTAGTTAGGAAGAAATTGAGAACATAATTCTGAGATGAATAAAAGCTTGATGCTGAGTTAGTCAAGGAGTGACTTTCCGCAGAAGATTCGTGAAGAGAGAGAGGGGAAGAATTAAAGGAAGGAAGAACATATTTATTTAAGTCAAAAAGAAGTACAGGAATTAATATAAGATTGAATTTAATTAATATGTAGACTGTGATGACAATGCAATGTCTATCCGAAATGGAGAAATCTACGAGGCAAGAATAGAAAACACCAAAAGAGGGCATGAAAATAGACAGGGCAGGTGTTACAAATAGAGAGAAATGTTGACGATGAAAGCGACAGACGGATTGACTCAACTGTGCTATTATTTTTATGCCCTGTTATATATATATATATATATTATTTTTTTCAGTCGTTAGACTGCGGCTATGCTGGAGCACTGCTTTGAATAAAATATTGATTTGCCCACATTAGCACAATGCTCTTTCCAACTCAGCTAACCGGACAACGCTCTATTAAGATATATATTATACATTTTACTTGCTTAAGTCATTGGACTGCTGCCATACTGGGATATGTGTGTGTGTGTATGTGCGTGGGCTTATGTGTTTGCTTGCGTGTAAATACAACGGATTTATTTCAGTGTTCGTCTTTCAAGTTCTCTCACATGGTCTTGGTCGACCCAAGGCTTATTTTACGACGCATATGTCCAACTTGCTACGCATTGACACTGAACCCTTAAACTGTGTCTGTGAAGCCAACCTGATACCACACAGCCACTTCCGCTCCCATATATTTTTATTTTAGACATTTCTAACATCATAGTTTTTACTTTTAATTTTATTATATTCATTTAATTCTATTATTTTCTCTGTTACTATCTTGTAAAACATAATCAATATTTCTTTACTTCTTTAAAAAATTTTCTTCCCTTTTAAAATAAACATGAAAAAATACAAAAATCAAAGTTTACTATCAGCATACCAGCCTCGTTATTGGTGTTTAAGATATTGATAGCTGTTAAGTGATTATTTGGTAAGATTATTCATTAAGTTCCTGGAACAATTACAAGAGACGTCAGTTTTGATATTTTAGCATTCAACATTCTATACAGGACGAACTAATCAATTATTGCTGCGTACTTGAGTTATATGAATCATTCAGATAACAATTATACAAAGGAGGATATTGTCTCTTGGATACGTTTTCGTATTTTTACTTGTTTCAGTTATCGCATTGTGGTAATGTTGATGCATCGCCTTGGCACGGTTAACCATTTACGAAAAGCGAGCTGCATCATACTTGGATCACACCAAGCGGGCTGCACAAGTATTGAGGAAGTCCCACGGGCTACAGTTTGCTATACTTGGTTTAAGCGGCCATATTAACGCCACGAATTTTATCAGGCTTGGTACACACGTCAGTGGACTCTTTTGCCGAACTACTTATATAAATGCAAACAAACGTAGGCGTAGGAGTGGCTGCGTGGTAAATAGCTTCCCTCCCAACCACATGGTTCCGGGTTCAGTTCCACTGCGCGGCACCTTGGGCAAATGTCTTCTGCTATAGCCTCGGGCCGACCAAAGCTTTGTGAGTTGTTTTGGTAGATTGAAACGGAAAGAACCCCGTCGTATATATGTATGTATATGTATATGTCTATATGTGTGTGTGTGTTTGTGTGTCGGTCGCTTGGCAACCGATGCTGGTGTGTTTACGTTCCCGTAACTTAGTGGTTCGGCAAAAGGGTGCGATAGAATAAGTACTAGGTTTACAAATATTAAGTCCTGGAGTCGATTTGTACGACTAAATGCGGTGCTCTAGCATGACCAGAGTCAATTGACTGAAACAAGTAAAAGAGTAAAAGAGTAAACGAACACAAATTATAAAGAACACTCACATACGTACGCACACACACTCACACACATATACACACATACAAACACACACACACACTCAAACACAAACACTCGGACTTATATACAAGTGCACAAACATGCACAGTAACACACAAAACGAACATTCATGGTAACTTACAAGGCATTGGTCGACGGGAAGACGTATATCAGAAGACAATTGCCCGGTGTACGCAGTAGCGGGGCTGAACACGTAGACAAGTGTCTGCAAAGTGAAGAGTAAAGATATAGATTACCTATCGATATCTCATGTAACATTGACACAGAAGAGAGATCAATAAACATAAATACAATGAACTTGGAAGCATGAAACCTGAAGCTAGTTGACAACAGAAAAGTCGTCGAGTACGCTTCTCCTATTTCGTATATACTTCAGATGGATTAACATAGGGAGATGATGATGATGATGATGATGATGGTGATGGTGATGGTGATGATGATGATGTTGATGATGATGATGATGATGGTGATGGTGATGATGTTGATGATGATGTTGATGATGATGATGACGACGACGACGACGCCAAACAGAATTGCAACAACGACGATGACAAATATGTCAATGGTGATTATGAGAAGGAAGAGAGTGCAGCATTTGGAGGAGGAAGAGGAGGAAAAGTTGTTGATGAATATGATGCCGATTGTTATGATGATGATGATGACCATCATCATTATCATAATGATCATAATCATCATTATTAGACCCATTGTTTCACCCATTTTCAAGCTGGCAATCAAATTATGCCGTCACTTCCGACCATTGTCGTAGCTAAAGAGACAATGTATTCGTTACAGTTTAACAAGAAAACTTTGCATTGTAATAATTCCATTCACACACACACACACGAAATACAGACAGATACATTTTAGTGTTGCCACAGTCACGTGTAAAACTTAATATAACAAGGGTAATGAAACAGAAGACATCATATATATTTCTTTACTACCCACAAGGTGCTAAACACAGAAAGGACAAACAAGGACAGATAAAGAGATTAAGTCGATTACATCGACCCCAGTGCGTAACTGGTACTTAATTTATTGACCCCGAAAGGATGAAAGGCAAAGTCGACCTCGGCGGAATTTGAACCCGGAACGTAACGACATACGAAATACGGCTACGCATTTCGCCCGGCGTGCTAACGTTTCTGCCAGTTCGCCGCCTTATGGAAGCTGTGAAATATTTATGGAACATGCTTAAATCAACAGGAGCAGAATATGTGCCTACTAAGAAGTTATTTACATTTCCCGAATACATGCACGTTATCGGTGTATGTGCATAATGCGCTGTATATATGTATATAATACATGCATGATACTTGTATATAATACATGCATGATTAATTTAGCCCCCCTCCCCCCCTATAAACGTTGTCGTTAAACAACGTTTGAAGAGAAGCAGTAGTAAATCTTCATGACCTAAACAGAAATAAGGCGGTGGGCTAGCTGAATCGTTAGCACGCCGGGTGAAATGCGTAGCCGTATTTCGTCTGCCGCTACGTTCTGAGTTCAAATTCCGCCGTGGTCGACTTTGCCTGTCATCCTTTCTGGGTCGATTAAATAAGTACCAGTTACGAACTGGGGTCGATATAATCGACTGGGCCCCCTCCCTAAAAATTTCGAACCTTGTGCCTAGTGTAGAAAAAGATAGAATCGTTAGCACGCCGGGCGAAATGCTGAGCGGTATTTCGTCTGCCGCTACGTTCTGAGTTCACATTCCGCCGAGGTCGACTTTGCCTTTCATCCTTTCGAGGTCGATTAAATAAGTACCAGTTACGCACTGGGGTCAATATAATCGACTTAATCCTTTTGTCTGTCCCTGTTTGTCCTCTCTGTATTTAGGATGAAAGGCAAAGTCGACCTCGGCGGAATTTGAACTCAGAACGTAGCGGCAGACTAAATACCGCTCAGCATTTCACCGGGTGTGCAAACGATTCTGCCAGCTCGCCGCATTAGTGATTGCAATATATCGATTTAATATATCGAGAAGAAGCTAATTCAATTGCATCGGTTTCAGTACTTAACTACTTATTTCATGGAATGCGAAAGGATGAAAGGCAAAGTCAACGCCTCTGCCAGTTCACTGCCTTAGTGATTTTGTTATACTGAAAACCGTTCAGGGTCGATGATATAGGTACGAGTTTATCGCTGTGGTCGATGTAATTGACATAACACCTCCCTGAAATTGCTGGCCTTGTGCCAAAATGTGAAATCAATATATTAAATACTGGAACCTACAAAAAAGGTGGGTGCGAGATAGTTAGTCATTGAGGAATATTTTAATTATTTCAAACAAAATCAAGACGGTGTGTCAGTAGAAGAGTGAAAGAATTGGACAAAATGATTTATTCTATTAATCTGCGAAGCGTTCTGAGTTCAAATCTCTCCGAGATCAAGTATGATTTTATTCGTTGCGAAGTTCGATAACAGAAAAAAAAGCACATCTCAGGTGCTGAGCTGGATGTTACCAACTAACAACAGCTCCTAGAATTGCTAGACTTTTTCCTCGGTTAAAATCATGGGACAAAATACCTTGCAGTATTTGTTTCAATTTTTCACACTTTCAATTCAAGTCCCGACGTGACCGACCTTACTTTCATCCTTTAGAGGGTTGAGAACGTAAATTACTAGTCAAATTCTGAATTTGTTCGTGGCTGTGTGGTAAGTAGCTTGCTTACCAACCACATGGTTCCGGCTTCAGTCCCACTGTGTGACACCATGGGCAAGTGTCTTCTACTATAGCCTCGGGCCGACCAAAGCCTTGTTAGTGGATTTGGTAGACAGAAACTGAAAGAAGCCCGTCGTATATATGTATATATATATATGCGTGTGTGTGTTTGTGTGTGTGTGTTTGTCCCCCTAGCATTGCTTGACAACCGATGCTGGTGTGTTTATGTCCCCGTTACTTGGCGGTTCGGCAAAAGAGACCGATAGAATAAGTACTGGGCTTACAAAAGAATAAGTCCCAGGGTCGAATTGCACGTTTAAAGGCGATGCTGCAGCATGGCCACAGTCAAATGACTGAAACATGTAAAAGAGTAAAAGAATATATATGTATATACAATGAATTCACATTAAATAAACTATTGTTTATCATACGGATTGTGCACATAAGTAATTGATTCTTTTCAGCAAATCTACATTATGAAGCTAACCAGTTTACATTTGATGCATTTCCTGATGGATATTCGCATCACTAAATCTAGTAGTGCGAAGAAAAATGAGGTTTGCTGATGAAATCTTAATGTGAATGAAACGCGTCTTCGGTTGACGTTTTTAAAATTTGAAGTAATTAAATTATGAGTAGCTGGAAAAATATTCCAGCTAATTCGTCGTTCTATACTTTCGTAATTATTAAGTCTCGCTGCCGTATTTTAAACTCCTTGCGTAATCAACTTTATTAATATTGATATAATTAGAGTTTCTGTTTCTGTTTTCCACGTTTGAATAATTCATTTGACTAGTATCAATATATATATATATATATATGTATTAAATATTTGGACGAATGTGTCGATTAGTGTGCCGATGTGTTGAGTACAGTTTGGGCTGTCTGGTGTCATCCGCAGTGTTAGTTGAGATAATAACAATGATAATTTTTTAAGTAACGAGAAGATGGATTTGGTACTAATCTCTATTTTGTACAACGGTCGTTCCAACCTGTCTGCTGCTGACCCTTATTGGTGGGACTCTGGTCAATGAGTTTTCTTGCATATATTTTACAGTCAAGGCCTCATCAGGTCCATCCATAGATAAATTTTTTTAAACACACACATACACACACACACACACACACACACACACACACACACACACACACACACACACACACACATATATATATATATATATATATATATATACGTGTGTATGTGTGTGTGTGTGAATACGTATACAACAACAGACTCGCAAATACACACACGCATAAATAGACATGCAATGAAAATGATAAAGAGACAGAGAGATAGATAAGATATACATATCTTTCTCTCCCTCTCTCTCTCTCTCTCCTATATATATATATATATATATATATATATATAGCAATTAAGGACAACTACTTAATAAGGAAAACTTAACGAAATTGTCAGGTAGATAGCGTAAAACCTCATAAGGAAAAAATTTCGAAAATAATTATTTCTTATTGAACATATTAATTTATATATAGAGGGCATTATACATACATGCCAGACGGCATTATACATACATGCCAAACGCTAAGAGGACAATCAGTCATTTCTACCAAAAATATACTAACCCACCGAATGCAATTTTTCAAAGTAAGACATTTAACAATATAGACCTGTATCACAGTGATTTCATACTTACGTAATCATCAGCAGGCCTGAATGTATTATAAATAAACAACGACCCTGCCTCGCTTAAGCCGATCAGCTAACTGATCAACATCAACGAAGCACATGGGTGAGTTTATATATATTACATCCGGGGTAAATGGCAAACTTTTACGAATTGCATTTCGGGAGAGGAAAAGTTTTTTCGGAATAAAAATTAGCAATTAAGGACAACTACTAATAAGGAAAACTTAACACGAAATTGTCAGGTAGATAGCGTAAAACCTTCATAAGAGAAAAAATTTCGAAAATAATTATTTCTTATTGAACATATTAATTTATATATAGAGGGCATTATACATACATGCCAGACGCATTATACATACATGCCAAACGCTAAGAGGGACAATCAGTCATTTCTACCAAAAATATTACAATGCCCACCGAATGCAATTTTTCAAAGTAAGACATTTAAAAATATAGACCTGTATCACAGTGATTTCATACTTACGTAATCATCAGCAGGCCTG